>NC_080783.1:87246366-87291366 GCF_028018385.1 Neofelis nebulosa
ATGATATTTATGTCAACACTGCCGAGAACTAGGGCACTCTGAGCCGCACAGAGATAGCCCATGATTCTGACTGCATGGGGCTGTCTCGCTTCAGTTTTCTCTGCAACGTGCCAGGTCTGGTGAAACGAAGCACCCTATTACATGGGAACAAAGCCTCCAGGACCACACATTGTACGTTAGTACTACCCTCTCTTGCACATTTGCCGCGGAATTAGCTTGCCTATCCACAGGTATAACCAACTGTAATCGTGAGGAAGAGAGCATTTGGTCTCAACACATCTGCTCCACGTTGATGCATTCCCCTCTGCTACAGAAAGTTAAAAGAAAGGATGTTAACAAAAATTTCCCCCAATTGTTCCTTTCTTTTTGCTGGGAATTCCGCAGAGCAAGCACTTGGCAAGTTATGCAGAACCTAAGTAAATAGAGTCCATTGGCAAAATGGTAACAGGTTGTGCAGCTTAATTGGAGGAGAGAAGTTCAGGAGCCAGCCCGGTGTCTGTTGCACCCAGTTGGTAAATTGTGCCTGTGGTGAGAACAGAGTGATTTTGCAGTAAGCTCATTTTGGGGAACTAGTCAGCCTGCTACCGTGAGCCAAGAAATATGAGGATTTGGTTTCAGTGTGGTTTTTTTTTTTTTTTCAGCGTAAAATATCTTTCTATATCTTGAGCTTTGTTTATCTTTTTGCCAGTATAATTTTAAGAAATCAATGCCAGAAGTCTGATATTGTCTTCCTAAGGGAGGGAAATGCTAAGAGACATTTGTGGCTATTAAAACCTGCAAACAGAAGGAAAAGGCTCTGTTAGCATAGACTCCACTTGAATGTTTTCCCTGAATGCTTAAGTTTCTAAGCTGATCCGTGCAGTTAATCTGCTGGTCCCATTTCTCAAGCCACCGCTTTTTCACACGGTCTTCCTGTTTTTCGTGCCATAGGATCATTTGCTATCTCCTTTTCCCTCTTAGACACTCATGAAACTATTTATTAATAAACCTGTGTTTTTAATACAGTGCTGCATCAATAAACCTCTGAGTGGTTCCGTTAGTCAGCATTCTGGGAAATCCTATGCTATATTGAAGAACTGTAAATCTCCATTATTGCTTCCGATAGCACAAATAAAGAATACCCTCTTACCTCCATGACATCCTCTGCTAATTTTTAAGGGCGAATGCGTGTGCTCGCATAGTCACTTTGAGGTGCTGAACTTTGTGTTTCTCAGGAAGGAGGGCATCGATGCCACGGGAAGACACCCTGAAACACCTATAATCAAAAGACGTGCTGATAGAAGGTATTAACAACCAAATTACTTCAGTTCTCTTTAGTCTTCCCTTTTCCTGAAATCTTTAAGTAATCTGGTGGGACAGGCGAATTCTGGACTTCAGAATCTTCTGTTCAGCAGCTGTGCTATTTGATTTGCAGTGTGTTATTAACGGACACAAAGAAAATATCAGTAATTAGAAAGATAAGAATAGACTTTTATACATCTTTTTTGGTATCAGTCAGAAGGAGTAGAACAATCTTTGTTTATACCAACTGAAAAACTTCTGGTATTTGCTACCTAAGACGAGGGAGATAATTCTATTTCTGCACCACTGTAAGAAAGAGTTTGGCCAATGAAAGGTGTGGCTTCTTTCTATTTTTATGATTTCTCCAAGAGAAAGCACAGCGGCAGTTAGAAGAAGGGTGAGCTTGTACAGTGAAGCATGGCAGTTTGGAGGAGCCGTCTGAAACTGGCTTTGGAATAAGGCTGGATTTCCGCTAAGGGTCCCTCTGAAAGCTACAAGTGCTATATATTTGACAAGAGGAAACCAATTTTTTTTTTAATTTTTTTTTTAATGTTTTTATTTATTTTTGGGACAGAGAGAGACAGAGCATGAACGGGGGAGGGGCAGAGAGAGAGGGAGACACAGAATCCGAAACAGGCTCCAGGCTCTGAGCTGTCAGCCCAGAGCCTGACGCGGGGCTCGAACTCACCGACCGCGAGATCGTGACCTGGCTGAAGTCGGACGCTTAACCGACTGCGCCACCCAGGCGCCCCAAGAGGAAACCAATTTTTAATATCACTAAAGATGCTTTTAGTTAAGTAGATTTAGTAATATCCCAGAAATCCTTGGTCACTCTGGCACTGGTCTCCTTGTATTTGGCATCTTCAGCTTACTTAGCAAGAGGTTCCCTCCTTTGGGGGATGCCAGGGACCCCTCAACTATGAGTTTTAAGTTGTCCTGCATGGTTTGTACCTGCTGCTCTGGCTCTGGGCTCTGACAATATACTAAGTCAGTAGGGGCACAGGCCTCTATCCCCCTCCAGATCAGTTTTGCTGCTGACTTTCTACTTTGTATTCTAATTTCACTTTATATTAGCATATCCACTGAGAACAGAGAGCCCTTGGCTAGTGCCAGGGCTCTGTGAGTTTCCTAGCACCCATCTGCTCTCTGCTGACTCCACCTGGGCTAAGCCACCCTAGTTCTTCACTGGCCTGCTAATTGGCTTAGGATCTGGCTTAAGATCCTGCAAGGATCTTGCATTGTCCTTGGCCAAAATTTGGCCTTCAAGATTCCGTTTCAGTTCTGTGCGCTCCTTTGCCTCTTCTCGGGATGTTCTCTGGTCCCTGGGATTCTAGGGCCTTCCAGAGTGGCATTCCATAGCGGCTACCTTTTGGGCAGCCTCCCATGCTCCAGATTGTTTCTCAGCGCCCATCTCTCCATTAAAATTCCAGTATTTTATTTAGTCGAAGTGATTCTATATGTTGGGTTTAATGATAAATTCCTGGTGGATAAATGGATTATTCTATTGGATCTAAATGACATTGACACGTTAATAGGGATGATGAGAAGCCTCGAAGATTTTCTCAACACTGAGGGGGTGGAAGGAGGGGATTATTTTAAGACATTGGTGTCTTTCAGTAGCAGTCCTTGAATGACACTCTAGTCCAGATATGTGTAAGGTCAACCATCTGTAGCATGATGTCCAAAGAGGTCTACACATGCCCCCATAACTGTGTTCAAAACAGCAGCAGCAACAGAAGGCAGGTGAGTGGATTTTAAGTGAAGGCCACAGACAGACATTCCAGACACATGCCATTCGATTCAGACCCTGAACCTCACCAGATTCCCACTAGTGCCTACATTCAACAATCTCAACTTGCTAGAAGTATGTCCTGAATTGTACCTTCTGGTAATTCAATATCATTATAAGTAAATGGAGTTCCTTTGCTGGGAGCCCTTCACTCTGACAGGGACAAATCATCTTTGGTGAGAGACAGAAGATATTGAAGAGAAATAAACTCTCAATTATGCTGCTCATCCGAGCCATGCCAAGCAAGTGGGAACACCCAGCAGACATGATCATTTTTCTAGGACTCAAAACTTTAGTCTTTTGGTAACCCTGAATTCTGGGGCTGGAATCACAAACATTTCAAGACATGAAGAATTTTTTTTAAGGCAGATTTTCCATTTATCACTAAATAAAGCTGTCCTCCAAAGAAGAAAACCTTAGGTCGATTTTCTGCTAGGTTCTACCTGCTGAAAAAAAAAATACCTTAGATTCGTTTAAAAAAGACTGCAAAATTGCAAAAGCAATAAAATTTTACCATATTAATTAATTTTGAATTACAGCCAAACTCTTATATAGTGCATATGATATTCATGGTAAGGCCAAATTAATTCTTTATGATCAGCGCTATTGCAATCAATACTAAATGAATTCATAATGATAAGATACTTAAAATAAAGAGTTACCACAAAAACAATAAAAAGACCATCATCATCCGAGCTATAGCACACTAATAAAGTATTAGCTCAATAAGCTGGTGCTATCCATGACAATCAATGGCAGATACTTAATTTATCTCTGCTTGCCCATGTCTTGCTTTTCCTGTAAGGGCTGTGTAAAAGCATAGTCCTTTGATTCTCCTGTAAATTGCACTGTGTGGAAGAAATCCAGTACTCTTATTATTAAATAATTTTGCTGTAGCATTTACTTTACATGTCACCTCTCTGGCAGAGAACTCAAGGCATATTATACAGCAATTTACATTCCAAATGAATTCTTTTTGCCTCTATTTCCTCCCCATGAGAGTCATCCAATCTTTTTCCTTACACCTTTTTTTCTCTTTCCTTAATCTTTTTTCTCTCTTTCTCTGTCTCTCTTTTATAGATGGAAATGTTTGCAGTGTGTATGGGGCAAAAACTGGAAGGTGGCTATACTGGTCTCTACACTTTTATTTTTTCACATTAGCACTGTGAAAAGACATTGTAATGATGGAAATTCATGGCTATATCTTATCTATCCTTTACCATACATCACAGAATCAATCAATCATGAGATTAAGAAATAATAAAGATCTTCTGTACTTTCTCCGTTCCTCCCTCTCTTCTTCCCTCTCCCCTCCCTCCCTTCCTTCCTTGTATCATAGGAACTATTTTGAGTATCTTCCATATGTCAGGTATATGCTGGGTCCTGGAAACAGAAACAGAAAAAACAAACAAACAAACTACATAACCTTTATTCTCTAGCTTGGACAGAGTTGTGGAGAGAGTAGTGGGTTGTTATCAGATTATGGCCAAATCTTTGCTTTTTCACTTTATTTGCTGTTTGATCTTAGGCACTGCAATAGAGACACATTCCATATCAAATTCTTCTTTCTTGGGAACACGGAAAACTATAGTTCCCGGGAACCTCGTGTTTAAATAGAATTGTGTGACTAGTTCTGGCCAATGAATTATATGCAGACAATATGTGTGTCACTTCTGGGTTAAGTCGATGAAACATTCTTGTGTAACTCTCCAATTGTTTCTTCCCCAATTTACAGGGTAGCCAAAAGTTGCAGTGGCAGAGCCACAAAATGGAAATAATCTGTATTGCTAAACCATGGTGGAGAGAACAGCTGCCATGAAGAGGTACCCAGCCTGTGTGACTTTGTATAATAAAGAAACAAACACGGTTTGTTTCGTTTGGAATTGCTTGTTATTGTAGCATAATCCTAACCTGTTCTAACTAAAATAGGTATATAACCTCCCTGAGCATCTGTTTCTTCACCAAAAAACAGGGACAATATATTGTTTACTTACATAATGAAGTTACTGAGAAAATAAAATAAGATAGCCAACATGCAACACAAAAACTATATAAGTCAGAATTAGGCGATGGTTGGCTTAGAATTCATAAGATTCATTTGACCCTGCTATCTATCACAGTATCAGGATATGTTGTTTAAAGATTTTTAAAAGCAAAATGATTTGGGGTGCCTGGTTGGCTCAGTTAGTTGGGCGTCCAACTTCGTCTCAGGACATGATCTCACGGTTCGTGGGTTTGAGCCCCGCGTTGGGCTCTGTGCTGACAGCTCAGAGCCTGGAGCCTGCTTCAGATTCTGTGTCTCCCTCTCTCTCTGCCTCTCCTCCACTCATCTCTCTCTCTCTCTCAAAAATAAACATGAAAAAAATAAATAAAAAAGCAAAGTGACTTGTGGAAGATAATTAAAATTCCATCTCTGTAAAGGAAGTTGTATGAAAATCACTGCCTCCATGGGCTCTGATACTTGCCTCCCATACTCTTTCTGAAGGCTGAATGGTTCTGTTACATGCTTCTCTGGTCTGGAGCTTCATGAGAGAGTTTACATTCTCTGTCCCACAGTCTGTACCAAGATGTCTGATACTTAAAAGTTTTTGTTGCTAAGCTTAGATTTTGTAAGTGCACTTAGGAAACTACAGGCTTTACGTCCCAAGATTTTATAGATCTATTTTAATGGGAAGTTTTGCTGCCTTCCAATAGTCTCTATAAATTTAGGTTCTGGTTATGTTTTCTGCCCATCTACCCTGAGAGCTTGGTCATGTTTTCTCTGTTGGCTTTTTCTTCTGTGTGAGAACCAAAATTCCAACCAGATACAAAATGGGACTTTAAAACTCCCTGGATGGAAGCATTTCTTTTGTTTGTATTTAAAACTTAAAACTGAGCCACGGCCACACCTCCTACCCTACAACACCAGATGCCATTTTCAAATGGCATCTTGAATTGTTAGTGTTGAAAACACTACACTTTAGTTAGAAGTCCTATATAAATGCAAATTTAAATAAGTATTATTACATTAAATCAATATCAGTGTGGAATTAATCTAGGATGTGTGAATTCATTCAGTCATACAGTCATTCATTCACTCAATACTCATTTATTGAATACCTACTATATATGCCAGGTATTATTCTAGGCACTGGAGATGCAATGATGAAGACATTTGTGTCTCTGATGTCATTAAGCTTACATTCAAGCAGTAGGAAACGGATGGTAAACATTAAACACAGAGCAATTTCAGATTATAAAAAGCACAATGAATGGTAGAAAGTCACTGAGCACGAAGTGGGTGGATATTTTGGAAGGGATAGTTAGAAAACACCTCTTTTGGTTAAGAGATGCTATTTGGTCTAAACGCAAATGGTAAGAGCAGAATTATTTCATCTATTTGTTAATGTATGCATTATGTCCATGCCTAGAGTTTTTTTTAAAAAGCTTATGAGAGTATTTTAAACCTGGAAAAACATTGTTGTCAATAATTTATGAAAAGAATGGTCAAGCATCCGACTTCGGCTCTGGTCATGATCTCATGGATTTGAGCCCCGAGTAGGTTTCTGTGCTAACAGCTCAGAGCCTGGAGCCTGTTTTGGGTTCTGTGTCTCCTTTTCTCTCTGCTCCTCTCCCACTTGTGCTCTGTCTCTCTCTGTCTCTCAAAAGTAAATAAATGTTAAAAAAATTTTAAAAAGAAATCAATACTGCAGAATTTAAATCAATATTTATTTGAATGTATACGAAGTGTCTATTGTTACTAATCAACTGAAACTCAACTGTTCTCATTTTATATAAATTCTATTTAATATGAGTACATTTTAATATATTTGGCTTGATGTGCTTAGAACCCACAAAAATCTACTTGGATGAGAAAGAGCTAGCTGTATGAGGATCTTAGGGAAGAATATTATAGGCAAAATGTCAGGCATTTGATATGATTAAGGAAGAGAAAGAAAGTTGTGGCTAGAGAATAGTGAATGGAGGAGGCTGGTAGGAAAGGAGGCTGGATTCAGACAGTGTCTAGATTTTGAAACATTTTAGCAGGGTGAGGAAAACAGAGAATGATGCTTCTTAACACACCCCTTTATCTTCTGATTCAGACGTGTACGTGCGAACATGAGTATGTGAGTCCTTCTTTCTTTTCATCAAATGCATTTACTTCTGAGAAGTCGGTTAAGCCGGGGATAAAGGGTATTAGATGTCTTCCTATATACTCTGGCTCTTCCTTTGCATAGATTATTGCCTTGATGTTTCCACTGATATTCTTAAATCCAAATACTCTACAGCATTTCCATGTTTTTGCCATTCATGGACCCAACAAGAGCCTTCTATAACTAACTAGCTTCATGATGGTAGCTTCTTGACTTTCAAACCGACACCCAATTATATGTGGGTTGTTTTGTTTCATCTCACTTCAACACGGCTGGTTCCCAGACCTAAGGGCCAATTTCAGTCTTGGGGAACGCAAAAGAATTTGGACAGCCGTTGAATGCTAGAGCCAGCCACCTCTTCTTGCCTTATCATGGGACCAATGTTTTGTTCCAGGGCTTCAGCTCAGTGCGGTTGCTTCAAGGACTGTGTTATTATTCACACTTGTTTTATGATACTGTCCAGTTACCCCTGAATAAGAAAAATATCTTAAAATAATTGCTTTATCAGGTATGGCTCAAACTTTCTTTTATGCCTTTTGGGGAAGAAGGTGGGGACAGTTTAGTGCTTTGCCTGCAAAGCCACAGAGCATCTTTGCTGCTTTCTTTTTCCCTTCAATTGTCATTGAAAATAACTAGTCATAATGCCTTTGTAAGCCCCGCCTGGCCTCAGCTATGTGTAAATCATGCTCCCAGACAGGGCCCCTTGGTTTAGAGGTCCCATTGTGGGAGTGATTTAGGTAGAGGCGGAATCATGAATAAAGAACACTCACCCTCTTCTTCAGAGGCAGGGGCGAGAGAGCCCGGGAGATCCCTTCCCAAACATCTCTTTTCAGCACCAGTATTTGGCTAAGAGCTTTAATTTCATTAGACAAATGGGGGCTGGGTTTTTCCATGCATCTCAGCCTCCTTTTAATGTGTAAATTACATAGGATTTGCCACTCATTACAATGGTGATATGATTATTGGCCTCAAACAGACCACACTGCACAGGCCCCCAGTGATAGGCCAGCGAAGAAGTGGCATGTGTGGGAAAAATTGGATAGCACATGTTTTCTGATCACAACCCTCAAAAGAATTGAATTCAAACCAAGTGAGGCTCTCACTTGGTTTACTTAGAGCACTTCGTGCAAAATTGATTCCTGGATGGATGTGACATCACGATGGGTAATGATGTAGTGATGGGGTGAGAGCTGCCCAAGGGCCCGATGCAGTGGAACAGGAGAAAGCTTTTTGGATTTTGGGGCAGAAGCCATCGTCTGACTGTGTGACTGAAGACAAGTCACCCAACTCCTGTGAACCTGTTTCCCCATTCACAAAATGAGCATGATAATGTTTGCCTGATACCTGCAGGTTATTAGGAACATTATTTTTGAAGCGCTGCTGTATATGACTATGCTGGGGAATATATCACTCACATTATCTCATGCCTTTTTTTTTTTTTACAATAACTCCTGAAGATAGCTCTAGCCAAGCATGGTCTCCCACCTTCGACAAATATATACACTCAACTGCTCAGAACCTATGTCTTCAAAAGAAAGGGGCAATGGTACAAGGTTGGTTATTGATTTGGGAATGGAGAGGCAGTAGAAAATCCACAAATCCTTGTGAGGAAGATACTCTTTGCTGGGAAGGGGTCAGCAAGAAAAAGACACTTTCTAGAGGAAATACCCTGTGAGTTTATAATTGTGATGGTTGGATCAGTCTGGTAGAACTATGCCACCATTTGGGCATAGTGTGAAAAGAATTGATTGTCTCCCTCAAAGGAAAATGTATTCTTCAGGGATGGAATAGGTGATGTCGTTTCTACTTTCTCTCATTCACTCATTAAGTCATTCACTGTGTATATGTTTTATAAACCCTTTTTGTGGTCTATGTTGTGCCAGAAATTTAGACCTTTAGCTACACAAGACTATTTGTTGTCTTGGTAGATCTATACTGATCCATACTTAAGCACCACTATTCCATTAATGGCTTCTAACACCACCATCTTACTCATTTTCACCAGCACAAACTTGCTATAATAATAATATTTTACATTTGTTTAATACTTTGTGTTACAAAGTGCATGCATTTCTCAGAAATTTTCAGAGTCTGCTATTTAGAACACCAGATCAGAAAGAAGACTGTAAACGTTTCTGAAAGGACAAAGTATATAAGTGTATCTGTTAGGGTGCCAGGGAGGCAGTTTCATTGAAAATTTTGGGCTAATAAGCAATTGAAAATGGTTTCTTTAATACAGGACATCTCAGAGCTTTGAATTTTTTTAATGTTTATTTATCTTTGAGAGAGAAAGAGAGAGAGAGACAGAGCTCAAACAGAAGGGATGGGGCAGAGAGAGGGAGACACAGAATCTGAAGCAAGTTCCAGGCTCTGAGCTGTCAGCACAGAGCTTGACGTGGGGCTCAAACTCACGTACCCCAAGACCATGCAAGAGCTGAAGCCGGTCGCTTAACTCACTGAGCCACCCAGGTGCCCCAAGGACATCCCAGAGCTTTGGATGTGCACCATGACTCTCTAAGAGTATGATAAAGGCAGGGTGAGTGGTGATAGCATGTTACATCTTCCAGGCTATATATTTAGCCAGAGAACTCTTTGTTCATGAGCATCTTTTGGTAGCAATGGCCACCTCTGAGGGTTCCTATGAGAAATGAAGGAGATATGTTGGTGATATTGCCTAGCACCGACCAGTACACACACAGTAGAGTTTCAGTAGATGACGTCCTCTAATAGCTGTGGGAATCAGGCAGACCTTGGCCTTGCTGCCAATTCCCTTGCAGGTGTGACTCATTTTCTAATCTCGCTGTGATCTGGGTTGATTCCTGGGTCTTGGGTCTCTTACTCATTCCCCTCTGGGACTAGAGGCTAACTTGTCTCCCACCCAGTTGGCTGGACCCTGCCCCTTCTCCTTTCCCTAGCTCTTGCCAGCCAGTGGACTATTTTTAGTATTTTGTCCAACCACTACTTGAATAACAATTCAGGCACTGATAGATGCAGAGAATAACTCTCCCTCAGAAAATGTGCTGTACTATCTCACTGTTTGATCAGAAATTTTATTTTATTATGATTTTTTCTAATGTTTATTTATTTTTGAGAGAGACAGAGCATGAGCAGGGGGAGGGGCAGAGAGAGGCTGAGACAGAATCTGAAGCAGGCTCCAGACTCTGAGCTATCAGCTCAGAGCTGTCAGCCCAACACAGGGCTCGAACTCAAGAGCAGGGCCACGAGATCATGATCTGAACCGAAACCTGATGCTTAACCGACTAAGCCATCCAGGCGCCCCGATCAGAAATTTTAGATATTTGTGCTGGCTTGGACTGGCCTTGACTGTTTCAGTGGCCTGAGCATAAAATGCCCCAGCCCCTACCTCACCTGTTTTGGCTCATTCTACCTTATCAGTCAGGGCTCCCAGTCAGGGCTTGGTGGACTTTGATTATCTTGAAATGTTCTAGAACTATGTGTTATATGTAAGTAAATTTATACCTGCTTTATGCAAGTGTCAAATAGGACATGGCTTGAATTCTGATCTCTAGACTACCACGATGATTCTCTTTCTACTATACTAGTGTAGTTGATTCTCCACTACTTTATTTATTTATCTGTTTGTTGGGAAAGGAAGATGACTCATGTGCGCAAGAATTTTGCTAAAACTTTGTTTGATCATTTTATACATACTAATTGCATAACTAAGTTGGGTCACCCTCACCAACTTTCTGCATTAGGGAGAATCTTCTAATACTTATTCTTTTGAGTGACTTACATTTGAAATCATTCCTTCGATAAGGCCTGGGCTGCAGTCATTCTAGCATAAGCTCCGAATTACTGACTTACTCCCAGAAGGACTAGCTTTTGAGAACAAGATTTCCTAAAGAAACCTTTAAGTCTAAGGATGGAGTCTTGTATATGACACCTGGAACTAAGAACTAGATGCTGGAGATTGCGTTATCCACAGACCATGCTCATGCACAGATATTCGGGCCAACTGTGGTCTCTGTCGGGTGGAGGTGGCATCTCTCACCAGCAAATGTCAAGGACAAGTGCCTAAATAATTGATTTGTGAGGCTGATGTCAGTTCAAGAACAAAGACACCAGAGGAACAACCCTGGGGTTGGCCACATGGCAATAAATCACTAGAGGTTGCTAGACAGTCAGTATATAGAACATCAGGGAAAGTGACTGTATCTCAAACAGTTCTGGTTCCAAAATATGAAGAAACTGGGTATGTGGATAAGAGGATTAAGGGATTGGGGTTTGGGTAGTTCTTTATAAAATCTTGCCAGGAGATCTTCAAAGTTCATTTCTGTATCCAAACATTAAACAATGAATTAGGTTTATTTCATGCAGAAAAATGATTATGTACATAACTGGAAGGACAGAAAAAGGAGCCCCACTCCCCTCAAAAACATGAACTCTTGATCATTTATTCATGCTCTCTTAAAGTATTTGTGATGCAGCATGTATACTTGAGAGACAGGTGAGCTGTGGTTAAAAGCCATGGAACAAAATACAGGTAAATGACCTGCCCAGAGAGTAAGCCTATGACCTTGGGCTTAACTTCTACAGAACCGTGTTACGAGCAGCAATAACAACGGAGTTTTTCCTGAGTTCTGAAAATTGCAATGATTGCCATTTGCCAAGCAAAGGCTTCATTCTTTGCTCTAAACTACTGATGCCATTGTATAAATTCTTCATCCAAAGCTTTGAGGCAAGTTATCTAATGCAAAATATTTTCAATTCATTGTCTTTCCTGAGATCAATGAGTTTAACTTTCAATCTTACTACATTCTGAACTGCTGCAGATGGTGTAGGTGGCAAATATTACACATTTGGTAAGAAAACATCATGGATATAAATACTCTTGTCTTTTTCCCTCAGATCAGTGGAGAGCTTTAAGAACAGGATAAATACCCATCTGCCTGGAAAATCGCCTGCAGGCAGGGTGATGGACTAGATGTCTTACTTAGATTCCTTCCAACCCTCTGATTCAGAGCTCTCCACTGCTGCCAACAGAGTTAGTTCTGGAGGGACACGCTCAGGACTGCAGACCCTCCTGCCCATGTGCATAATGCCCAAAGATTTTTCGTTGAGATTCATTAAGAACAAGTTTTCTCTTCCAATTCTATGGAAAGATGTGGCTTCTGAAATGGTATCTGCTCCACACACTTTACCTGAACGTGTGGGGCTCTAATAAATGATGGATGGATGAAAGTGAATGGCCAGGGAGGGGACCAGCCTCTCAGGGGACCCAGAATCTTTGAGATTTATGTCTTTGAGGGGCGTAGCATGATCTCCAAATGCATCACTAAGCTCACCTGCCAGGTGATGGCCAGTTGAGATCATTATGGCCAACAGCATGATACTATTGATAGAATTCCCACCCACAGAGGTGCAAGGTGGTATTCTAGTGGAAGCAGAAGTCTCAGTCACTGCTAAAAAGTGTTCCTAATATTAAGCGTTGGCCATACACTTTTACGTTTATGTATGTCTGTATGCATTAATTGTTGTTTTCATTTAATGTTTAAAGCAAACTATACTTTCTTTAGGAAATATTTATGAAAGTAGAAGTTTGAAGACTAAAATAAAAATAATCCTTAATTCCCCAACCCAGAAAAAAAATCACTGTCGACAGGATGGCACAGACATTCGCATTTGTGATTGAACATGCTGAGCACTTGAAAAATTGACATATGAACTCATCCCACCATAGCATAGAATTTGCCCCTGAAAACAGAGTAAATTATAGAGGGAAATTTAATCGTCCACTTCAGAGCACTAGTGATTCTTTAATTTTTCACTTGATGAGTAATTTTTGCGTACTTCGGAGTACAAGCTGACAAAGTTACTTTGTGTTACTTCCAAGGCAGGGATGGGGAGGGAGGCGGCAGGAACCCATCACCAGGCCCAGCTCCCACAAGAACCATCATACCAGTACTGTTCTAGACTTACATTCTTCCATTTTCTTTATCAGTGCTAGCAGCTAGTCTCTATCTAAACCCATCGCCATTTTTATACTTTTCAAAAATTTGTTAAAAGTAATATTTTCCTTTGGATAATTTAAATCACTTTGTGGAACGTTCCTTGATTTGTAACAATGCAACCATTTTGAGAAGTGGCTGCTGGTTAGCTGCCTAATTTGTACCCTCTGTAAATCGATCCCTCCACCCTGGTGCTTGTACACTTGATATTTCAAATGCATACAACAGCAATGCAACTAATTTATATGTTTCATGGCCTTTGAGTTGCTCATGATTAGAAATATTGCATATGCATATGTTAGAATTTTACTATTTTTCTCTACAGGCTTTTTCTCTCTAACTCTGAATGTGGGGTGTGTATGTGTGAGTGTGGTGCATATATAGCTCCTGCGTGTTGGAATTTTTCACTTAACTCTCTGTGAAACATTTACCCAGTTTGTTACCAGCATCAATCACTTTATTGATTGATTTGTCTATTGCACCATGGTAGTCTTACTGCCCCAAATATACACATCATAAAAGCAGGGAACTAACTTTATTGTGCTGCTCATTGCCATATCCCCAGCATCTAGAATAAGTCCTAGAACACAAAAAGGTGCTCAACAAACATTAGCTTATTGAACAAATCCGCGACTGAAATATTCGCCGCACATACAATTTTCAATGACTGTGTAGCATTTCCTGAAAGAGGCATAACCAAATTTTGATAACTATCCCTCTATTGTTGATAGTAAAGACTGTATAATATTTTTATTATCATGACCAATGATCTGAACAACGAAAATCTTGGTCACTAGTTTTGAGTTTTTCCTTAAGGGTAGATTCTAGAAGTAGAATGGCTAGGTCAAAGCATAATCACTATGCAAAGTTCTTACAGTTTAATGTATTATGCTTTTATCCCCCCTCAGAACACTAGAATAAATTTTACACTTACAAGCAAAGCACAAAAATGTACATCTTACCACATCCTTGTTTCATGGAGAGACTTTTCAACTTTCTCAGTTCCGGAATTCAAGGGAATTCCATTTCTATTATGGACATTATATCAGTCAAGCTATCTCTAGTTAGCGTAACAAAAATTCCAAAATTTTAACACAATAAAAGTTTTTTTTTCCTTGTTCATGGTACAGTCTGATGTAGCTTGAGTGACTCTTCAGGGCAGCTATTCTCTAAGCAGGAGGACTTCCCTCCAAACGGGCACTTCACTCCCATACAAGTGTGTGTGTGTGTGTGTGTGTGTGTGTGTGTGTGAGAGAGAGAGAGAGAGAAGCAGAGACAGAGAAATCGACATACCCAGTGGAGTGTTTTATGACCCAGCTAGAGGTCAAGTATATACTTCTGCCCACATCCCATTGACCGGACAGAAGTCAGTCATGTGGTCCCATTTAGATGCAGGAGGGGCTGGAGAAATCCAGTTTTCCTAAATACCTGATCAACAAATACATTGTATCTTGAAACAGCTGATAAAAATGGCTTCTTTCACTTTTTAGATAGCTGAATAGTGGAGGCTGCCTATTACTAGATCTGATGCCCTCCATTCTGCTCAGATGATCTACACATTCCATTCCCTACGACAGTGGCCAGGACCTTGGCCACTAGTATTCACAGAGCAAAGACAAAGAGAACAAGCACAAGTCTTGTCAGGGATGTGGTTCCTTGCCCTGCAATTGAGGAGAAATGCTATTCAATTTACCTACCTTTAAAGTTCGCTTTTGGTGTCCTGGAACAATTCCAACTTGGATAATTGCATTCTGCTGATCTAAAATTCCCCTGTAGCTTCCTTCGGATGAGCTAGCCTTCATTTCCCCCTCTACACATTGTAGGGTAGTGTTACTGGCATCCAGTGATCGCTCCATTCCACAAAGAAGCTGGTTTCATTTCACCACTAGGAAAGTGATCCCTGGGTGAAGACATAGAGCCTGCAGGTTTCTTTGGTTCCTTAAGTGTGGAAAACATACATTTAATGGATTAGTTAATTAGTGACTTGAAACTCTACGTGGTGGAAGAAATTAGTAATCTGTTAGGTTATAAATTTAACTCTAAAAATTAAAAAAAATCATCTTCCCAAGAATATGTAGTAAGTACCTTTTGACCCAACAAATAATGCAGTAAATTTTCTGTTTGCTAAACATGAGATATTATGATATCTTGAAGAATACCTATGGAGTCTACCCTAGAGTATTCCCATAGCAATATATTTACCTCTGTCCAAAATAATAAACTTCTTCTCTCATGGTTTTCAATGAATAGAATTAACATTTAGAGAATTACTCTTTTTTTCCTCCCAGGAGTATTCATTTTACTAAGTAGTATACACCATCCCCAATTAAATGGTTAGGTGGGCTAAAGTAGTAAGGGATGATACTAATTATCATCCAGAAATAAAATATTATTGGTGGTGGGCGATTCCTTTAACAATTGCAGGCCAGTTTGTAATTAAAGGATCTTTTAGCAAAGTATCAGAGTCAGTACTACTTATTGGGGTTATGAAAACAACCCTTCCCCCAAAATAAGGCTGTTGAGCAGTTATTAAGGTTGAGCTTGAAACTTGTAGAGATCTTTTATTTTTGTCTATAATACTAAAAAAGAATCTAAGCTCATTTCTGATTTATGGATTTCAAAGCTCCCATAACCAAAGGAGGGAGATTTTCTAGCAGTAGGGGGTTATCCTATTAAAATTCATCATGATTCTCTTTACTGAAAGGAGTAAACAAGAATCAATTTTCTTTCGTAAAGAAGTTGGCTGAGACACAAGTTGATCTAGGACAGATTTGATGGACTCATATGAAAGTTTACAGACACTTCAGAATCACAATCTACAATTTACAGGGAATTCTTTCCCCCTTCTTTTGCTTGGGCACAGGGAATGGGGGAGAGGAAATCTGTATTAGGAAGAAAAAGAGAGGCTCCCTAGCATGCACAAAAGGATTTTATAGCTTTTAATTCTGCTAAGCCACCACTACATGGAAGATGCACAGTACTGTAATTATCTGGCCAGATAGATGTAATTGTATCTATCAAACTAAATAGAACACTGTCAGATGACAGCCAAGATTGGATTGTCTTCAAGGGTCAGACAGAAACCTAGAGTGACCTCATTCCTCCCTTCTCACCATGCCTGTTTTCTCAGTCTTTGATGGGGACCCATTTTGCTAACCATGTGAAAACATATACAGTAACACTGTCTTTTTGCTGTATGCCAACAGCCTCCCTAGAGACCACACTTGGTTTACTTGGACCCGGGGGATTAAGCCTGCCCAGGCCTCCCTTGTATTTGAAATGTATGATATTGATATCAGTGCTTAGGGAGAATCAGGCCTCTGCAATGAACAGATCATGCCTGGCTCCATAAAGTCTACATTGCATGGAGAGATGTATAGGCTGGGTGGAGAGGGGCCAAGTCAGGCTTTTGCTCTGGAAAGCAAGTATTAGGTCATGAATTAAAGAGTTTGTTTCCTGGCCTGGTCCTTAATATTCAGAACATTTCCACGGCTTGTCTAAATAGATTTCAACTTCTGAGTAGTTTTATGCGTGGTGTGGCAGCAAATCATTGTTGTCTCATAGGTGCTAGCTGGGTATCAGCATTAATGCTTCTCTGCCATGCTGTCTTTAAAACCAGCACACCCCCACCCCCTTGCTCATTTATAAGCAGTTGGAATCCATTTTCATGGAGTTCCTCCAATCAGGATCATGTCCAAACCATTTTGGTTTTTTTGAGCCTTCCATACTATATTTACTGTGTTTAGTGAAAAGCTGGATTCTCCCCCTGCTAAGTAGCAAACCCATGATGGTTGAAATATTCCACTAGTTCTGCCGCATTTATGGAAAGAGACAAAACACACAGAAGATGCGAGTGATTTCATCTCCCATCCTGGTATGCCTTTCGGTCATTCTTTAGCAACTTGCTGCCACTGAGTCATACAGGTCCCATTGTTTGTGGTCCGTGCTTCTGAGGGGAACCAACCTCTACTGAAGGCAGGTTTGCTTTGTGCCTTTTAGCACAAAAATGCATGACACTTCTGCATATGCTGTGTGTTAAGCTTAACCAGGTTAACGCCCCTCTGCCTGGGCTTTTGGAAAAGAGTCCCAAATTGTCACATGTAAAGGGACATTTCAGTGCTGATTTTTATTTCCATGAGATTAAAAGTGAAACATGTAACCACAAAGCTGGTTTATGTCATCCCCTGTCGGAGCCAGCAGTCATGCCAAAAATTAGATATTTGATAGGTTTGTGAGAGAAACAGATGCAGAAGGATGCCATTCCCACAATTTAGACTCCTTCTTATCTTTAAGCTAGAAAGAACATTCCAGATGAAGAAAATCTATTTTATTGGCTTTAAAAAATAGCAAAGAAAATGTAGAAATAAAAAAACGCTAATTTAAAACTGATGTCATTCTTGGGGACTTATAAACTGCAAATTGGTATTTCTAACTAAAAAGGAAAAAAAAAAGTCGTTCAAGACATGCTTACTTGATGTTTTCATTTATGCTGCACTTTTACCTCAGCCGTGGTGTTATAATTGAGAGAAAGTATCTACGACATACATTCACATATAGTGGTATGTGAACATAGACAAGAAAAAAAAAGTAGAGAGAAAACCATAAACCTCGAAAAGGCTAAAACATCCAAAAAGTATTCTCTCAGCTTTTTTGGGGAAGCATTTTGTGTCCCATTCTTTTTATTTAATTCTGCCAGCTGTCTGCTAAACAAATCTAGCCAGGTGGGGCTTATAACCCATGACTAAAAAACCTACTAGTGCAGCTGTCCAGCTTGCCCGAAGGAAGAATTCAGACAAATGGCAGGAACGAAAAGATTGTTTTGTTTTCAAGAAAGTAGCTACTGTACCTTCTTTGGGTTCTGTTGGCTTAAGTTAAGCCATAACTCCCGAAGGTTTTAGAATACCACCCTTTAAAAAATTTTTAGTTTATTTTTATTATAATTAGCTTAAGCTATTATAATTCTCCCTCAGATAAATGCTTTGTTTTATTTCGTAACCTGGCACTGAGTTGTCCATTTTTTTTTTTCTCTTGAAGAGTTAGTGACTGCTAAATTTTGTGGGGGTTTTTTTCCTTTCCTTTCTTTCTCTTTTCTTTCTTTTTTTCCCCCCCCTCTTAGGTGGGAACGAATTATTAGTGAACTGTGACTGAACTTTATTCCTAAGTATTGCATAATTAAATGTGGAGCTATTTAAAGGTGAAGGTTGGCACGGCTTATTCGTGAGCAGAGGAACAGAACAGGCTTCTTCGCACTGCATCACCAGTCGACCTCAACTGTGAATTTCTAGTCAGCAAATGGGCGCTTCATTTGGTGCATTTGAGCAGAGGAAGACGAGAGCTGCTCTAAAAATGATCACGTTGCCATCTGATCTACAGCTCCATTGATGACAAATCAATGCGTAAACCACTCACTTCCTTTCCCCACTTATTTGACATTTATCAATTCAGCGAGTCTCAAAATTTCCGTCAAGCCTGCCGAAAATTCTTATTATCTCGTGAAAAAGGCTGAGAGAGTTACAGCTGGTCCTGGTCTTTGGTCCCAGCACCTGTTCAAGAGATATGACACTCATTCAGGATTAGGACAGGGTGTTGATTGTAGCCAGACTTTGGTAATCTTCCACGGGGAGGTACCTGGGATGCCAGTGTATTGATGCCCTTCAAAGAAGAAATGGCACGTTCAGCAGTCTTTGACATGCAGAATAAAACACTCACTATGCTCGTTAGCCGGCCATGATTTGTGCACAGATTTAGAAGAAGGAGGCTGAATGGGATGGTGAGAATTTTCTTAGGAAGGGCACACATCGTTCCATAAATGGGTGAGGATAGTTGGCTAAATCTCTGACAGGATTTGGCAAAGAGCTAGAACTAAGGGGTTGGCATATTCAGTTGCCTTGTTTTTCCATTTATAGGGATACCAGGAAACAATGCCTGTAGTCTGAGTGGTGCAGGTCAAAATGGTGTCCAGAATAAACAGGCCAAGCCAGATTACTGTTCAAGTTGCCTTTATTTTCTTTTGTTATGTAACAAGACATGAGTGATATTGGCCTGGGTGCCCACAGACCGAAAAGAAAGCAGGCCAGTTTTTCAGGAGGAAATTCAAATGCTGGTGCAGAACTAGCCCTCACAGTTTGTTATTATTTGATGAGGAAGTAATGGGGAATTTTTGGCAAAACTGGTATATATGCATAACAATAACGCACCACTAAAAAACGAATGACATGGCTTAGCCTTCCGAGGATTTGCACATATATTTGCATTTTAGAAGTAGATACACTGTGCAAAGATGCATGGGCAAACCAGGTTAAAGAAAGTAAAGCGTCACTTCCCTTCCACCCTCCTTGCCACCCCTGAAGCCCAAATCAGGTACTCTTCATACGACAGCATCCACCTTTGTCCTAAAGTTATGCTTTCTTTGAGCACTTGGACTTCACTACTTTACTTTTGGGCAGTGCAGGCAGCCAACATAGAGCTACCACAGTAACTCTGTGGTTAATCAGGCACAAACACCAAGAAAAAACCCCACGAAAATTACAAATACAGCATCCTTTGCTCTTAGTGCATGGTACTGATAAGAGAAAAGAATGAATATCTGTTTAAGAAAGAATACCCCAAACCCCATACATGTAAGAAGTGGTTCTTTGTAGAAAAAATTAGAAAGGAAATCTCATAACATTTCCTGCTTTTTCCATTCTTCCATTATGTATGCACGTGCATATGAATCTGTTTATATTTAAATTCTCTTTAAGTAAATCCTTAAATGTGGGCAAGGATTGCTCTCTAATAGAGTGCAGACAGGCAAATCCATAATACATACATTTTCTATATTTTCTCCATTTTGAGAATGATGAATGGAGATCCAGATGAATAAATAATTTATACTTGTGGAAATAGAAACATGTACATGTGTTAGGCAAAAATCTTAGAAATCTTCATCTCTAACCATGTGGTCAGTATAAACTGATATTATAAAGATGGAAAAGTTTTTGCTAATGCCATCGCCATTAACAAAAACATTTACAGTGGAACTGAAGATTTTTTGTATAAAATAAGTTTGTAATTATAGGACAGCTTTCTCTTACAGACATTCAGATATGGCATGTACATAGCAAGTTTATGAAGCAAATGCTTGTATAATATAGCATGATCTGAAACATGGCTGTTGGGTTTGTTGTTTTACATCTGCACGGTAATAGGGTAATCAAGTATCTTCTTTAGTGTTTTTTTTTTTTTTATTAAAAAATTTTTTTTTCAACGTTTTTTATTTATTTTTGGGACAGAGAGAGACAGAGCATGAACGGGGGAGGGGCAGAGAGAGAGGGAGACACAGAATCGGAAACAGGCTCCAGGCTCCGAGCCATCAGCCCAGAGCCCGACGCGGGGCTCGAACTCACGGACCGCGAGATCGTGACCTGGCTGAAGTCGGACGCTTAACCGACTGCGCCACCCAGGCGCCCCAATATCTTCTTTAGTTTTATGTCTTCTTCCGAGCATCCTAGCCCGTCCTTCCAGACCCGTATCCTAGCCTTCACGCAAATGCTTTCCCTGTTTCTAGCGTTGCATCATTATGTCAACATTTTGCTGACTTCTAATCCCCAAGATCATGAACTGGATTTGAGTATTTAACCTTGAAACTATTTCTCAATGGGGAAAAAAAATTAACACTGAATTTTTATCATGTGTTAAAAATAATTTCCTCATAAAAAGAGTGGCATGCTTTTAAAATTATTCAATCAAAATATGCAACAAACAGAATATGCAATATTCGAGAGCATATGAAGTATAAATGGACAAATTCTATAATTTAATGGTGGAGGAGCACAAGACCCAAGGTTCTCACAAGTTTTCCAGCCCCACACCCCTTTTGGCATCGTTCTATTACAGCCCAGCATACTAACAGTGTGTTTCTGTTTCATGCAGGTAGAAGTGAGACTCTGAGGCTCATTTAACAGTGTGAATTTTCCCAGTGTATCACCATTACAGAAACACCTGAGCTTTCAATCTTTTTGCTGATCCTCTCCGAAAGTTCAGCGTGTGTCAGTCGCTGTGCTGTCGGTATATTTACCTTCCATATTCTATTCTATCCTTCTCGTTCGCCTCTCCCCCTCTCTGCCTCTCTTCCTCCCTTCCATCTCTCTTTGTTCGGTTTTGGCTTCCTTCTGTTCTATTTCTTTATCCTCTCCCTTTTCTTCCGTTTTTCTTTTTTTCTTCTCCTAAATTTCCCTTTCTCTTGTTGAATTAAAAACAAAACGAAACAAAAACAAAAACCTGACCTTTAAGCCAAGCTTTTCCTTAATGCCCATGGACATCCTAAATTCTACAGTTTTTACTTATGCACTAAAATATGCAAAAGTTCCAACAATGCTGCCTGTCAAAGAGATTTCTAGAGAAATCTTATTTAATGATTTCATTTTCTCTCAAACATGTTCCCTGTCTCACAATCATTAAAAAGGCTACACAGTCATGCTGTTTGGGTTTAAGCAACTAACGTAATGTATAGATTGGACTTCACACAGCCATCGTCTATCGAGTCAGAATGGAGAGGCAGACCTTCTCAAGTGTTCTCATGTTGTACTGTTTACAAGGCGGTCCTGTAGTTCTGGTTTACAGCACCGCTTAGATCCTGTTACAGTTATACTTAGATCTTTCTTTTGGTATAATAGAATTTAATGAGAAGGAAAGTGTGCTTTCAGTTCGCATTTTTGGAAGGATTTATGGGTAAACTTAGGGTATGTAAAACCGCATTTACCCCCAAAGAAGCAAAGGATTCATTCACAGATACAATAAAACGTTCCTACCTGAATTGAAAAAGGAAGGAATTCTTTCTCAAATTTTTATGAGTGTGTCAAATATTAAAAAATATTTTTTTTTCCCGAAGCCAACAAGTTTCCTACCTTTTGTGGAGGTCCACCTTAAGGTCGGTTACAACTCTGGTGTGCTGATCATTTGCAAGCTCCACTGCTGCAACCAAGGAAGGGCGGGGTTGCATCCTGAGACATCTGTGGACCAGAGATGCTGGCAGGGACCACAGAGCTTTCCAGCGAAGTGACTGCTCCCAGCTTGGCTGCAGGAACAGTCGACCTGAGGCGACTACTTCCACATATCAACACTTGTCAGTGGTGGTCTGAGAGACACAGAGACTGCAGGGAAGCGGAAATACCTGCTTTAGGGAGAGCTAACCAGCTACCCCACCCCTCTATCATCAAATCTTTCGGACGGAAGAGAGAAAGAAAGCCAAGTAGGAGAAAAGTACACAGGAATAAAACCAATTAAGTGCTTAAATTATGGCACTGGTTGGCTTTGGTGATTGGTATTTAGCCATATAATGAGTTTCTAAAAATTCAGAGCACCTATGATTATCCAACTTTAGAAGAATTTCGTTTATCTGGGTCAGCAGTTCTAAATACACTGTTGCGGTGCATATGTGCTTGTTGTGTGTGATTCCTTGGGAGGTGGTTCACATGTAATTTGTGATAAGTAATTGTTTTCAATCGATTTACTTAAAAATAAATTAAAGCAGAAGATCCAAAGTTACTCCTACAATAATTGCTTTCTCACTCATATTCCCATTTGCAGTCTTTTTTTTTTAATTTTTAAAAAAAGTTTTATTTATTTTTGAGAGAGACAGAGAGAGTGAGTGGGGGAGGTGCAGAGAGAGAGGGAGAGAGAGAGAATCCCAAGCAAGCTCTGCACTGTCAGCATGGAGCCTGATGCAGGGCTTGAACTCACACACCGTGAGAGCATGACCTGAGGTGAAACTAAGAGTCGGACTCTTAACCGACTGAGCCACTCAGGTGCCCCTCCCATTTGCAGTCTTGAGTGATTTACCTAGAGTTGTGGGGATTGCACAAATCCTTAAATGTCCCTGAAACTCTGCCCCACGTGTGAACATCTTTTACCACGTGTTTTGCAGTGGGAACACAAGCCAAATGCCGAGATCCGTTGCTTTAGAGTTTGAGTTCCTAATATGGTTTATTTGTCCACACTTAGTCTCATTGTAATCATGACATAATAGAGAAAAAAAAAGTATGATTTTGTTAATCATCTACTAATAGTGACGAACAAGGCCTAAAAAAGATGGTCTAGTTGCTCTTTCTATGGGCTCAATCACAACTAAACATGACCCAGAATGGTCAGCAATGACACACCCTGTGATCATTTCAATTTGGATTCAGAATATAAAGCCCCGGAAAGTGCTAGAATTAGGTAAAATTTATAATGGAACCTAAAATATGAAGACTGCACATGGGCTCCTAAGAAGCAGTTGTATTAAAGATGTATGAAGCTTTTTCTTGTTAAAATAAGTTCGAAATTGGTCTTGGGATAAGCAAGCCTTCTTTCACTCACTTTTGCTGAAGTTTGAAGCACTTCAGTGACAGTGGACACATCCAGCACCTCTAGAAATTGTGAGCGGACATTATTTTATGTATTTACTGGGTTATTTGTTTTATGCTTGTCTTCTTTTTTAGAAAGTCACCTACATGAAAACAGGGATTTCATGCTTACATTTATATCTGATGCACCTCTAGCAGTTATAACGGCACTGGACCGGACATGCCTTGGATGCTCTACAAATATTCGCCAAATAAAGAAGTGAAAAAAAAAATCATCTGCTTTTTTGCCAGGAAACGTCAGCATCACCTTCTGACCATCTCAGAACCCAGGGTCTCAAAAGCTATTTTCACATCTTACCTTTTGCAGAATCATTCCAGAGAGGTCAATGGATGTAAGGCATGGGCTTTTATTTTCCTTAGAAAAAAGAGAAAAATCTGATCCCAGTTTCACTAGCCAACACGATAGTTCTGGTTTCTTGAGGTATTTGGCAAAGGGGAAAGCACAGGTTGAACTGTTTAGAAAAGATAAAGGATCCTTTTCTGAATTTTGAAAACTGGGGCTTTTACACACGGTTTCAAAGTTGATTGAGCACGTAAAGCCCAACGCAGACAGATACTGCAAAAGCAAAGAAACCCTAGCTGATGAGTGCCGCAAGTGTGAACACACCACACCAAAACCATGTGGAAATAATAGCCTATATCGGCAACAAAAGCTTCCATTTAATGAGAACAGTGCCATTGTTCTTGAAATTCTAATTTGGTAAACATCTTACGGCGCTGACTCATCAGTACTGAAAATCCAATAACAAATCACCACTGTGATTGAGCACTAACTCTGGAATTCACGTCACGAAGTGTGCTACAGCATCCGCTGAAACTCAAACAGGTCGCTGAAAGGTGCATTTCATCAGCAAGCGATTTAATTCATATCAAAGGAATTTTACCCCAATTGAGTGGCAACTGGTTACTTTTGAAAGCAGTTAACTGTTGGGGGAAATGAGTTGTGTTCGTTCCCCACACAAAGGTAGCAGTAATCTGTAATCCTAGATGTTTTAAAAGTCGTTTCTTCAAGTTCCATAGCAAACAATATGAAATAACAACCCAATATCTTTGTATCTTAATCATGTTCGGTAACGAAACCCTTTAGATAATTGGCACTGTTTCTGTAGTAGGCCAAACTTTCTTTCAAGTTACAAATACTCACAAAAGGTTTACATTATAAGGGGCTGCTTTGGAGATGTGCAGATTTAGTTTGTAAGTACAAAGTGAACATGCAAATTGCCTTATCTTGTGGGATTCACAAACAACCATCATTCAGATTGATTTAATACATGGCTTTTTATCTTTAAAAGTGTTAATTAGAAAATAGGGACAGTTCTCTGAACACTTAAGAGTAATAAATAGATCAAAACAGCATCCATGCTTCTGTGATGGAACTTCTGAAGGCTTTGTAAAAGGATTAATACAATTGTCAAAAAGACCACAGTATACATATTTAATAGTGTTAGCAAGCTACAATTACATTTTTAGGACTTTATAGCTAAGTTTTTCAGTATTTACTATCTCGGAAAACTGAGATTTTGTGCAACTTTTGTACAACGTTTTGAAGTTACCATTTAATTTTACTTTTTCTACCTTGGACCTCCAAACACACTCTTCCAGAAAAGATTCCAAGACTACAAGAGAATATCAGAAGTCAGTCAGATAAAGATGGGTTGTTAGGATTGCATAAAGTGAAATATTAAGAGAAAAAAACAATTGTGATTCGTGCATTGTCTTTTGAATGAAAAAATATAAAGCTATTTACTGAGAACGTGCCTGCGTTGTGAAGTTTCCCCATGACAGTTAGGTGCATGGGCTGAGGAGTCAGTCTTGGTTCTCCTGTTGCCCAGCTCTGACTTCAGGCAGGTGACGTTACATCCCTGTGCTTTGGTTTATTTGTCAAATGTGCAAAGTCCCAGTTCCTTTCTCCTAGGGTCTTATAGTGGGGATTAAATAAGACTGGGTTGAATGGTGTCTGGCACTTGACGAAGTGTTTGGTAAGTTATGATAATTGAGGCAATTGCTCCTGAATGTAGATGGAGGTCCTCACTAGGCTTAGTTATATGGTTATCCTATCATCAGTATTGAAAATACTTGGGAATGCCTCTTCACATTTATGAGAAAGGCAAACATGCCCAGTACAGGGTGAGGGCCCTTAGCGTCTGTATGTCCAGACAACTTGACTTTCCCTTCCCCGCAAGACGAGGACTCAAGGGGCCAAGCCATCACGGGAACCACTCCCTTTCTAATGCTCTCACTGTGTCTTATTTACTTTGTCTTCATTCAATATTTTGACTTAACTAATAATACATGCACGTGGCAAAACAGTCAAGAAGTATAAAACCCACAACCAAATTAATTTGTTAGAAAATACAGGTTTTTTTTTTATTTATCATTTTAGAAAATATCCCTGCATCTTGCTCTGTCCCCCCTTTTTTTAATTTCTATTTCTTTTTATTTTTAAAAACTTTGTTATGCCTTTTTCCTGATCACAGCTTCTAAACCTCCTGCTTCACCCAATAGCCTTTAAACAGGAGACTCATACTCCCCAGGCATTTGGCCCCTTGAATGGTGAACTTCCTCTGGTTTCCCTGTCAAATGGCCTTTCCCTTTTTGTTTCCTGCCTGCTGGTCTGTTATTTATTTATGTTTTTAAGTTTAGTATTTATTTTGAGAGAGAGAAAGAGAGCGAGAGTGCATGGGCACACGTGCAAGTGCAAATGGAGGAGGGGCAGAGAGAGAGAGAATCCCAAGTAGGCTCTGCACACCAGCAAAGAGCTGGATATGGGGCTCAAACTCACAAACCCTGAGGTCATGATGTGAGCCGAAACTAGGAGTCAGGTGCTTAACCAACTGAGCCACCCAGGTGCCCCTGGTCTGTTTTTTAGGCACCCCCCCTCCTGCTTCTGGAAGGCAGCCTCCAGACGCTGTAACTTCTCCCTCTGCTTCCACTATACTATGAATCCTTTTCATTAATTGCCTTACCTTCTTTTACTTCAAGATGACAGTACAGGAGAATGTTGTGAAACTCTAGTGGTTGGAAGTCACTATGAATTTTCTATGATTTCCCCTCAGTTGTGTCCTCTTATTTATTTCAACTGTATTGAGCTTGTTTGAGCACACTTAACAAGCCTGGCAATATAGTAAGTGCTATATGTATATATCTTGTTGAATTGCTTCACTAATCCTATAGTTTATGCCAATCACAAGGGAACCATAATCCTCATTTTATAGATGAAGAGGCAGGTTCAGAGACATTACGTAGTTTGTCCAACATCCCACAGTTTACAGGTGGCTGAGCCAGAATACAGAACTGGCCTGCCTGCCAAGGTTTTCGCCACTGTGCCAAGCATCGCCTTTCTACGCTCTGGTGTTCCTTCAGCTGATTTGCATTCTGTGACCCCACCGTCACCATCATCAGGGTCTGCTGCTTCCTCATTTCCTGAGAACACTGGTGCCACTCAGATCTTTCTCTTTGTCCTTCTTCTCCCCCTTCATGTCTCTATGTTCTACCTGTTCTTGATCACCTACGAGCCAGAAGGATCTAGGCCACCTTCCCTATTCCTGAGCAAACAGAGGCTCAGAGAGAGGGCTAGCTAGCATGGTGAACTGAGGGCAGCACTAGGACTACCATGCAGGCCTTTGGACTCTTGTCTAGTACTCTCATTGCCCTGGGCCTCTTCTCAGAGGAGGCAGCTTCACATGGGCTCTTTGCCTAGACACTTTGTGTGCCCTCATTCCCTTCTCTTCCACTTCGAGATCCTACAATTTCATGAATAGCATTCCATTGGCTCTTTCCATTGGCTCCTTCTTTCTGTTTATAGATGTTTTAGATTTTCTCACCTAGACATACGAACAGAAAGCTTTCTCTGGACCTTACTACTTTCTCAACTTCTGTCTTCTCTCTCTCTTCTCCCTCTCCCTGCTCCTTCTCTCTTATGGTACCAACTCCCGTCGGAGTTAGTTATTTCCCTGCATTACATTCTTTTTCACTCACTTGTTCCTTTATTCCTTGCAATTTTGACTTTCATACCGGCTACCATACATCCTGGTTGAAGCTATTATTCCTAAAGACATCCCTATGCATTTCATTGTCAAATTCAGCCCCTGCAATCTGAAAGGTCTTCATAATTGTGGCCTCTGGAAGTCTCTGAAGGTTTGAACTTGCTTTGGATTCCAGAGGCCATCCTAAGCATAGGCAGAAATACAGATTTCTAGCCTATTGGGCTAGTCCCAACTAAGCAATTTGTAACTCATGCCTCTCTTTTAGCCTTGACTTTAATTAAAAATTCTGATAATAATTGCCCAATTTCTGACTCTTCATTTTCTTCCTTGTACTAGAATCAACGTTTTAGAATCTGTGTAGAATCTCATGTCCTCCAGTATTGGGAGCTCACCTTTTACTGCCATTGTCCCCCAGGGAGTAGAGCCCACCTCTGTACTGTAGCCTAATCATGAACATTCCCCTAAACCCTGAGAGATGAATGCCCCTGGCATGTGCCTCCAACATCTCTACCTTTTGGATATCTCATTATCACTGGTTTTTGGATTCTCCAGCAGGGCACTTAATTCTGAACAGAGCTAACTGCCTCTCTAAACCACACCAGTATTCTGTTGCTCCAGTGAACTTCCTCCCCGCACAGTAAACAGATCTGTCCTAGTGGCAGGGCGAAGTCAAATCGCAGATTCCAGAATCTTCTGGAGCTGTATCATTTTCAGATTCTCTGCAACATGAAATCCTCCTGCTTGCGCCCACACACTGAGCGCGTCTTCCATCCTTTATGGTCTGTAATAACAACTCAGTGTGAGCTCACTTCCTATTTTGCTGATGGTGCTCTTATTCCTTTTTGGAAGTCCTTCTTACTACCTTTCCCTTCTCTTTTTACCATTTCTCCTTTGGAATTCTCATTTATTTCTATAACTTAATTTAGATATTCTATCTTTAATACCTCTAATCTCAATATGGTCGCAAAGTGACACACATACAACTCTCTGCTCTGGAACCTTTTTAATTAGATGTCCGAGGACACATTCATGTTAATATATCCAGAAATAGTATGTCATTTTCCAACACCATAAAAAATGTTCCAGCTTCTTTTGCTGTTCCCCTCCTACTATTATTAAGAGGACTACCATTCTCCTAGTTATTAAGATTAAAATTGTATGGTCATGATTGATTTCTTTTACTTTGTTGCTTCCACATCCAATCAGTTACCAGATCTAGGTACTTCTTCATTGTCAAGTGCATCTTGGCTTTCTTTTCTTTTATTCTAGACATCACTATTCTGGTTAAAGATTTCATTATTTCTTCGTTGAAACCCACACATTAGCTCACGTGGCTTTTGCTGGCTTTGACTCTACCTTTCCTGTCACTGTAGAAATACTATTTCTAGGGCAGGGTTCTGATTAAATGAGATGCTATCTGCAAGAATTACTTTATGTTATCTGTTGTATGAATACTAGTAGTTTATCTTATTATGTCACTGACTTGCTCAAATATCATTAAATTTTCCCCAGTGCCTACTGAATAAAAACAAAACGCCACAGTCTGTTTTTTAAATGTCCTGTAATATCATCCAAGTTTATCTTTCCAGGTATTTCCTATTAAACCTTATGAATTTTTTTATCCAGGTGAAAAATCTTGCCATTTGTTGAATCCGTCCCTATCACCTGAACTGTGTTCATGCCATTCTACCTCTCCCCTGCCCCTGAGTTGTCTCTGCCCCACCGAGATGGAAATAAACTGAAAAAATGATATCTGGAATTCTTTGGTAAAGGAAAACTATCATTAATTAAATTTGGATGCAGCACAGGTCTATCTATTGATTTTGCATTTTTCTTTGGGTCATATTTGAACATCAAGTCATAATCCTTCTTTATCCATGTGGTTATCTTTGGAAGATAAAAAAATAATAGGTATTGACCATATAGGAAATAAAAAGAGCTGAGGAAATTAGTTGATAATACACTCAATATGAGTTGAGAGTATAATGCCTCTATTAGAAAACTAGCAAGATTAAGCTGCACAGATTTTAAAAATATCTATTTTTGTGGGAAATTATGATCCCTTGATTCTCAGTATTGCTTGGTCTCTATTAGCATATCATGTCTGGGTTCCCCATTTGAAGAGGGGCATTGGCAGACTAGAGTCCATGCAAAAAAGATGGCTAGGATGGTGAAATTTGTAGAAATTACCTTGCAAGTTAAATGCAAGGGGGAACCAGGGTAATTTAACCCATAGAAAGAAAAGATTAAAGAAAGACTCTCATCTGTCATAAAGAAGAGTTGCTGTATATATTTCTCCCCACGAATAGAAGTAGGACAAATAGAACTATTTGTGAATCAATATTATAAAAAGAATTTTTAAGCAAGACTTCTCCTATGGTGGACAGTAAAGATTGAGTCTGATTAACCACTTTAGAAGGATTTCCTACAGGAGAGGGATGTCATACTAGCTGTCCATAAACACATCTTTTAATCTTAAGATTCTAAAACTTAGAGAAACCTCTTAGGAAGTCATTGGAATAACTTTATACAAGAACAAGAGTCACAGTGGACACCCTTTGCTAGGCCAAGGCTAGACAAAATCAAGGTATGCACTAGGGTAGAGGAAGCAATGGAAGACACCCTTCCCAGGAAAAATATCAACAGAATTCATATTTGGGTGATTTATCAAAAATAATTCTTTGCTTAGGAGAGCGATGGTGCCATGGTGACTATGATAGAACAGCTGGCCACAAAAGACCTCTGGACTTGGATGAGTAGATTAGAGGGTAGTTTTGGAGCAAATGCAATTTACCTGGGAAGGTAGTGAAAAGATGGTCACTGGCATGTGAATCGTGTAGCTATGGGAGAAAGTCATGTTCATAATGAGGATGGTAGGAAACTTGCCTGACTCCCAGAGGACCACTTCTGAACCCAGCAGAAACAGCCTCCTGACCATGACAATGCCTTGGGTTTCAACTGGTGGACTTGACGTTTACAGTCCCTTCTCTTACCATATCTCAGCTACTTTTCTCTCCATCTGCATTCTATTTTCCTTGCATGGTGCTCTGGCTAAACTCGTGGGTGCCAAGCTTTCTCAATGAGCTGTCTGTCTCTTGGCCTTCCATTTGTCTTCAGGTCGTCAACTGCAATTTTGATCACAGTTGAATTTTATTCTGCACAGCTGCACTACCACTTGCATGAACTGGTCTTCAGTGATTCTCTACTCCACTGCCTTTCCCCGCCCCCCATTTTTCAGTCTAACATCTTAGCTCCTGCGATCGCTCGCCACCTGTCTTGGCTCCAGATCACACTGAAAGTTGTTTTATTCCAGATTAACATGTATGGACTGGATGCAACTTTACTAGTATCAATGGGAAGAAAAAGATTACCTATAACCTTCTCATAAGTCATAGAAAAAGTATAAAAAGCATGAGCAAGTGTAATTTATCACCCTGAGCAAGTAGGCATGTAATTACTTGCAAGGCTGCTTTTAGTTTAAAGCATAGTTTTCTATTTCTATCCTTAAACATTTTCCCTGTGTAGAAGTTTTGGAGAATTTGGCACATTTGCAAATGCCTGGTGCTGGTGTTACTTCTGCAAAATCATGTGCACATCATTCAATGGCATTGCACCTATCTCCAATTTAGCCAGAGGGGTCTACTAACACTTCTATTCCAGATCCTCTTGGCTAGTATCATGGCATGGAAGTTTTAGTTGTACAATAAACCACAACACAGAGGATGAAGGGTGCTAAAAGATAGTGTTTGCACAAATGAAATTGCCAAATAAGTCTTACAAAATTAGTCGTTAAATCTCTTTGGTATTATCACTATTGCTGACATACGCTACATTCATTACATTACATCCTTTCATGTGTTTATTTAAGGGAAACACTAAATAGATTACATTTTTCTATTTTTAGATTTAATTTGTCCTTGAATTTCGAAACCCATCTTCTTCTCTCTGCCTATAAGGCCTTTATCATTCCATTAGCCTGAAAATATTCCTTTTTAAAAAGTTTGGGTATTTCTGGGATTGAACACTGGAAGCTATGAAGTATGCCTTTCTCATCCAGCCATTTTGATTTCAAGAAAACCTCCACTCAAAGTAGAGCAGGCTCTGACTTGAGAGAATATTTCAGTTTAGCTGTTCTGACTTTGATCTGGTCACTGATCTTGACTCCACTCATGATCCATCAGGTATAGCAACCATCTCAATGCAACTCCTAAAAAAATTAGAAGAACTTTATTCGTTCCTTTTTGGCCAATGGTCTTTTCATTACTGGTTGGATCACTGGACATCCTTATGCACAAAATAACCTAATGCTATTTCTTATGCAAGGAAAAATGAACACAACAATTTCACCTAAAATTGGGCATGGGAAACAAATTAACCAATATATTTTGCACAGCGGTTAGATTTTAGTTATCTGAATTAATAGATGTTAGTATTTTTTTTCTAATTTTATTTAATTTTAATCGTAGAGACAGACAGAGCATGACTGGGGGAGAGGGGCAGAGGGAGAGAGAGAGAAAGAGAATGAGATTGATAATCTTATGCAAGTTCCATGCTTAGTAAGGATCCCGACACACGGCTTCATCCCATGACCTTGGGATCATGACCGGAGCTGAAATCGAGTCTGACGCCCAACTGACTGAGCCACCCAGGCACCCCATATTGTCCTATTTCCTCCTAAAGTCACTCCTTCTGGATCTAGGGAGTAATCTTATATCCAATAGTTATAAATAGTGAAGCTGCTTTGGTAGAAATGAACTCAAGAGACCTCAAATGCTATTGAGTTGCCTTAGTCCATCTTTTTCACACCTGTTGAATTTATCTCTTTACCCCAGCTTATACTTAGAATGGATTGAATTAACCATTACCAAATTTAGCATACTAGTCCAAATAGATATGTGTTTTGTTTCTAAGCTTACTTGCTGTATGACTCATTCTATTTCTAGACTCAGGAAGCTAATCAAGTTCCATAAGATCAGCTCCTGCTGAGTTCTTGGTGCATTTGTAATAAAAATGAATACAGATGGTGATACTGACAACTAAGTTGTTAAACCTGAAACTTTTTAAAAAATTTTATTTATTTATGAGAGAGAGAGAGAGAGAGAGAGAGAGAGAGAGAGAGAAAGAGAGAATCTTAAGCAGATTCTATGCTCAGTGAGGACCCAGATGCAGGGCTCGATCCCACAACAGTGAGATCCTGACCTGAGCCAAAATCAAGAGTCAGATGCTTAACCTACTGAGCCATCCAGGCACCCCAAACATGAAACATTCTTAAATAAACAAATTTTGTCAAGCTCTTCATACACGTAAAATTGTGTTTAGACCCTCTGGTTACATGAAGTCTTACGTTATGATGCCTGCTCTCACCTGTGACTTAGAGCATAATCTTCTACAGCAAAAGAATTATCCTCCAGAATGGATATCCTGGGAAGATGTATTGCAGGGATGATCTGGGTCACTTTTCTGTGGGCTTGAAACTTACTTAAGGTCTTGGTGGTCCTACCTTCCTCAAATGACACAGTGCCCTGTTTGGGAATGGCTTTGGACCAGATCTCATGAAATGGCTGTGGACTTGTGGACTTCTGGGAAACCACTGGTAGGTTTTTCTCTGTTATGTGTGATATTGCTTAATATGTCCTTCTTAGGCAAATATGCCTTAATTGAAAACAACAATGACAAGTTTAGGATATTAGTGTCCTAACTAAGAGTTGAGGATGATCTTATGTGTACGTCTTTAAGATATGTTCATACTCAACACATGTGATTTATAGATAACATAGATAATTTTTTTAAAAAAGATTTTGTTTTCTTTTTTCTTTTTTTTTTTTTTTACCATTTTTTTATGTTTATTTATTTCTGAGACAGAGAGAGACAGAGCATGAGCGGGAGAGGGGCATAGAGAGAGGGAGACACAGAATCAGAAGCAGGATCCAGGCTCTGAGCTGTCAGGACAGAGCCCGACGTGGGGCTCAAACTCACAGACCGTGAGATCATGACCTGAGCCAAAGTCGGTCGCTCAACTGACTGAGCCACCCAAGCACCCCAGATTTTGCTTTCTTAAGTAATCTCTTCACCCAACGTGGGGCTCAAACTCACAATCTTGAGATCAAGAGTTGCATGCACTACTGACTGAGCCAGCCAGGCACCCCTAATGTAGATAAACTTTTAGCTTTTTAAGAGTCACATATTTATGTGTTGTTTGTATTTTATTTTCAGAGTTCCTTCATTCAAAATCCTGAATAATATTGCCTTTGTTATAGAACCATGCAATTGTAGTCTTTTCTTGAAAGCATGCTAAGCTCATTTCTATCATAGCAAAAGAGAAATGTAGAAATCTGGATTCTCTCTTTGCCTCTTATTATAGGATACAGGAGCCTAGTAAAATGCTAATAATATTTTAGTAGGAGAATATGGCACCTTTTATGGCTTACTACATTTAGGTGACATCATGGCTCCACATGACAACATGAGTTAAGATGAAATACACTCATTAAAAAACAAATTCCATCATGTCATGGGTAACTTGTGATCTCTAGCTTTGGAGCGTTAAGCCTTGTAGATCGTGCCAGGGCCTACGTGAAGTCTGTTATTAATAATAAGAATAAATTCCACCCCACTCCTTAGGTTGCTCATTCATATCACCAGTCAACAACTCAACACACTCTTTAGTACAGAAAAAGAGAAATTTAGTACATTCTAATGATTTGAATAATTGCTTGGAAACTTGATAATGCGCTAACATTCATTTGCTGAAAAGTGGGCCAGTGACGGTTAAGCGATTTCATCGTAAAATGGGTGTGTGTCTATTTATATGTCTCTGTGGCTGGTTGGCTTCTTGGTTAGAGCCCTGTGCTAATGAAGCTCAGAGTAGGAGCTTTGCCCCATGTGGCCCTGTCAACTTCTCTCTTTCAAGGGTCCGTTTCATCTTTGACCCCAGCTGGCTGTGGCACTCATGTTTACTACTGGCCAATAAGGAGATGAGATTAGAGCTCACACATTGGTTAAAGCAAATCTATCACCATACTGTAGAAAACTACTCACAGCCCAAAATCCATTTGGGTGGTTCTGTAGCATCACCTCAAGGGTCGTGTCTCTGGGCTTGTGCATACACTAGAGACACTTGCTAATCGTGTCACTGATGGAGATTCATCTAGAGAGACCGTTATGAAACAGTGAGTTATTTGTATCAAAGATTAGTTTAAAGACAGCTGTAGATTTATTATTTTAAAAGCTCTGGATGAGGGGATTGGATTAGATAAACTTTAAAGTCCTTCCAGCTCTAAGTCCTTCCAGCTCCCTACAGTCTCCAAGTGCATTGATTAACATACATAATGTAAAACAATGTAGTTTTGTAAAGCAAAATTGGCAGGAAGAGAATATTCTCTCAAGAAAAACTACTTTCTGCGAGTTTTCCCTTCAAGCTACCAAAAAAAGGTGATCAAGTAGAGCTCAAAAATAATTTCTGGGCTTAAACTTAAAATTCTTTTATCTGGAACAGATTATTTCATTCCACAATTAGAAATGAGATCCAAAATGCAAATATTACTGAGAGAGATAGCACATTGCCTTCTATTCACACTATGGTGTTAACAACTGCTCTAAGAGCCATTTTACAGAGTAAGTTTGAGAGGGGGAAGCGTACCTTATTCAAATATATGAAGATGATTTTACGATTTTACAAATCATATCTTATTTTATTCCAGTCCTAATTCTGCCAGCCCTTCTGGGTATGTAACAATTTTAAAGACAGTGCTTCGAAATTTGAAGAGGGGAAAATGTGGAAACAGCTTAAATGAGAGTGTAGCTCTTAGGCTTTCACCAAATACATTTCCACGGTTTTCCAGTTAGTTCTATTCTCTTGAGAAGGGGTGAAAATTCTTCAAGTTAAATGTACAATAAAATACCAAATATATGCTGGTTCTTTAAAGTTTTGTATCTCTATTTTTAGTGTCATCTCTGTTTACATCAAGTCTCTTTTACATTTGAATTTGGTAAGACATGCTATTTACCATCTTATTGACCAGAAGGCAGTCTGTTCAATCGGTATTTGAAGATCTGTTTTATCTGGAGTTCTGTCTAGTCAGATAGAAATGCTATTCTGATAGTAATAAAACAAAATCTAATAGGAGAAAAATCTACTTGTAAATGAACCAGATTTCAAGACTCCAGGATTTCTGTGTCCCAGTGTCCCCGTACGTGAGACAAGAGAATCAAAGCTCCACATGTGGTAAAAGGATGCAGGTTGATATGTAAGTTCGGTGTTCTTCACGTAAGAGTTGAAAAGGATTACAAAGAGACACCGTTACATTCTGTCCCAGGGGGATTCTTCCACTGGTTTGGTGGCTCAGTCCTGGTGGGACAATGTAGATGCAGACCCCACCTGGGACAACCGATCAGACACATGAACCTCCTGAAGTCATCTGGATAGAAATCACAATGAGAATATAAGTGTAGATATTTTGCAAAAACATTTCCTATCCCTTAATTGAAAAAGATCAGTTATCTGCCCATTCCGCCCAAGAGATCCCGGGCCACTTGAATAGTAATGACAACAAAAGCCCTCCTGTCTGGTTCCACTGCATCTCCTGTTACTGTTTTATGGGGACAAGTTGAGTTCTTTTCATCCATGAAACTGAGCCTGGTAAAAGCTATTAGTCTCTATTGCAGTGCCCTCTACTGCCACCCTTGTCTGGTGCCAGTGCTTCTGGTTCTCCATCCCATGCTTTGACCTTGCGACTACGTGCCTGCCAGACCCACCTCTGGCAAGAGCAGCTGCTACTTTTAGTCCATTTAAAAACCTTTTAGGTTTTAGGAACTCCTCCGTGAGATCATTTTGTTTATCTTTTGAATGTGAGGTGACTAGACCTTTGAAAAATTGGTATTCTTTTTCCTTTATCACTGTAAACTGGAAATTTACTCATGTGGGTATGGCATACTGGAAGACCAGGCTTTCATTCTTCTTAACTTCCCATATAATCAAAAGAACCTAATGAATTCAAGTTGCCTGTAACATTTTGTGTGTTTTTAAGTTGAAACTGAATTCCCAAACAACCATGTGAACAATAATGAAATTCAGGCAAAGAGGCTCTATTTTCCTGTTGTTAGGATAAAAACTCTTATGGTGAACTCTTGGGTTCTACTCCCTGTGATTTAAGACAACATAAAATTGAGTACTTATCGGCTGTACTTTGGCTTTAAAATTATTACAAAGAGCCTGAAGAAATGTAATGGCTGAATTGACTTTGATCAGAAATACAACTTATAGAATTATATAATGCATGCATTCTCCCATGTTAGAAACTATACAGCACACTCTATAGATTACAGTTTAATTATGGAGATGACACAATAAAAGTCTTTCAAACTTCCATATGAGAATTTAGGTACAGTAAGCAGAATGTAATTATTCCAGTTGGAATTTGGCCAGAAGCTGGGGATTAAAAACCCTAGTGTTATGAAAAGTTCCTTGGGATGTTTAATGACTAGAAATAGCCAGAAGCTTAGATTTATGACATCCAAAAATAGTACCCCCAGCAGGATTAGTCCACCCAGGTCATGCTGGGGCACAGTTTGGGCAATAGTCAAAAAAACCCATTTATTGAATCATAAACATAATTTCTAGCAGCTCTGGGTTGGAGATTTGTATTCAAGCACTACTTACCAACTTTTAGCAGCTTCCTTAGATGTAGCATCCCACTGACACTCAGTAAATGCACAATAATAAAGAAAATGTTAGGTAGGCTTGAATGATAATCATGATAGTTAGTATAGGAGGCCAAGGACCAAAGCTGACTTTACAAGTAAGTGACTGAGATGGCTCCAGATGTTATGTGATTTCAAAGGCTCCGGAAAGGCACAAAATATCACCTTGGTTTGGCTTGCTAGGGACTGCAATTTCACAAATGCAATTTTATTCTTTTTGATTAATGTCCAACCCCTATTTCAAAACAAACATACTTGAAAAGTTAATATATAAGACTTAGTTGTCATTTAGGTCATAGTGCAACATGAGATTTTCAAGCCCCATTCTAAGGAATTTTGGCAGAACCAAAGAGAATGAGGACATTCGGTGAGTGACCCCACTAAGGGAAGAATAGTTTGCAGAAAGAAAAGTATAGAGACAACAAAGACAAATTTCTCCAGTCTCATTGTTATTGGCTAAATTGTGTCTCCCACCCAATTCATGTGTTGAAGCCCTAATTCCTATTACTACAGAATGTAACTGATTCAGAGATAGGGCCTTTGTTTTTTTTATTTTTATTTTTTTTTTAATTTTTTTTTTTCAACGTTTTTTATTTATTTTTGGGACAGAGAGAGACAGAGCATGAACGGGGGAGGGGCAGAGAGAGAGGGAGACACAGAATCGGAAACAGGCTCCAGGCTCCGAGCCATCAGCCCAGAGCCTGACGCGGGGCTCGAACTCATGGACCACGAGATCGTGACCTGGCTGAAGTCGGACGCTTAACTGACTGCGCCACCCAGGCGCCCCGAGATAGGGTCTTTAAAGAGTTAATTATGTCAAAACAGGATTCTTCTGGGTGGGCTCTAATCCAATATGATAGGCCTCCTTATAAGAACAGGAAATTTGGAAACACAGAGAAACACCAAGGATATTTGTGCACAGAGAAAAGACCATGCGAGGACAAAGTAAGAAGGTGGCCGTCTGCACTCCAAAGAATGAGGCCTCAGAAGAAATTAACCCTGCTATTACCTTGATCTTGGACTTCTAGCTCCCAAAACTGTGAGAAAATAAATTTCTGCTGTTTAAGTCAACCAGTCTGTAGTATTTTGGTATGGCAGCCTAAGCAAACTAAAACACCCCCTTTCAGAGGAAAGGCACTGGACTGCTAATCAAATCTCTGTTTCTTTGAGGCTGAGGCTTTTACTGAAAATGGTTCTAATCTTTCTTGGATCTTTCTAGCCCCAGGGAAAATTCCTGTGGATCAAGCCCATCACCCCTGGTTGATCTTTTAAGGCATGGTTTAAATTCAAAAGGTTATTTGGGCATTTATAATATGTTGGAGTAAAGAGGTGATAAGAAAAAGTCAAGCTAGGAAAGGCTAATCATGGAGCTTACCAGGCTTATTATCAAGATAGGGTCAGGGTCAGATGGCTCATTGTTTGCTGGTAGCCATGGTTTGTTGGCCAACCCTCCATATTAAATAAGATGCCTCTATTTTCACTACTAAAAACCATGGCAGTTTGCCATGATAGCCCTCTATTGGGCACTTCTGATGTATTAATGAATTTTGGTGAGAGAATTTCAAAATTGGCTTTTGGGACTAGCTCTGATAACTTTGGCATCAGCAAGCAATGAAGGACTTCCTGAATGAATATAATTTAATGTAAACGTAAAGTAACCACAGTAATAGAAAGTCAGAGTATTTGTGTATAGAACTAGTATTAGTTGTTAATAATGAGACTGCAAGCTCTTGAAAAATGCAACTACTGCTGTGTTATATACGGAACCTGGGAGTCTGGAGGGCAAGGATAGTTTATACTTGCCAAATCACTGTGAGAAAATTCCAACAATGTGGAAATGTAAATATTCACTATTAGGAAGGAGCAATTGGGATAGAATAAACATTTACCCAGTTTTCTTCTTTTTAATTCACAAATAAGACTTCTCTTATTGGTTCAAGTTTTCCTAATAGGAGATGGGCTGGGAAAAAATTGGAGGGGGGGATGGCTATTGTCTTTCTTTTCCTACCCAAAATATATCTTGCAACTCAGATAGTCATGAAATCTTTCATTTTTGATTTTGAAATTTATTCCACAATTATTTTATTCTACCAAGATACTGCTAATGAAATTTAGAATGTGTTGCATCAAAAATATCAGAGATATGATGTTGAATGTGAATATGAAAAACATAATTTTAGCACCAAATTAAGTGGTAGTTAAATAGAATGTAAACAGATTATTTAGAGAAAATCTGCAGAAGGTTAGAAGTGTGCAGACATTCAAATGTTTAAGGACTCCTAATTGTCACATTGCTGCAATTGTCACTTGCAGCAGATGCACAAATAAATAGTAGTATTGTGGGAGAATTGTCATATAAAGAGCCTCATGTAAAGCCTTTTCTTTTAGTAATTCTTCCTTTTTCCCCCTTTATTCTTCCCTTAAATATTTTTTTTTCATGAAGATAGTTTCAAAGGGAATGTTATTCCTGAGGAGAAACTTTCTGAATAAAACCATTCTTTTTTTTTTTTTAATATATGAAATTTATTGTCAAATTGGTTTCCATACAACACCCAGTGCTCATCCCAAAAGGTGCCCTCCTCAATACCCATCCCCCACCCTCCCCTCCCTCCCACCCCTCCATCAACCCTCAGTTTGTTCTCAGTTTTTAACAGTCTCTTATGCTTTGGCTCTCTCCCACTCTATGAATAAAACCATTCTATCTATCTATCTTAGTAATGGTTCAGGCAGGAAAACAGAAATCACTCCAGGTATTTCAAACAGAGGTGACTTAATACAGGGGGTTGGTTACATAAATGATGGAAACGTTGGCAAAGTGATGGTGAGGTGATCCAGAAATTGGAAACAGTAGGAAACCTCTACTACCCCAAGGATTGGAAGGACACGAGGAAGAGGTATTGTTTTCATGGTTTAAAGATAATGACCATCGTTGGGAAACTATAACCTAGCTACCAAAATGGGGACTCTCCTACTGGACCTGAGACTACTGAGAGAGGAACTTCTCTAATGGAGCCAGAATCACAGAGAAGATAGAATCGTTGCCAAGGTGAAAATAAAAGCAGAAAAAAAGTATATTGTGACTTTGTCATCATTTTCTTCTCCCAGGACTTTACTAATGCCTCCCCTTGGCCAAACCTACCAAAACCCAGTTGGCAGAGGGGCCCGGAAAATGTAGTTCCCCGAGATACAAAGCAAAGCAGGGAAAGGGTAGGTAATAGACCAAGAGCAAACTGGCAAATGACTTGTGTACAAAAAAGAAATTACTTTTGTTAATTTGTGTTTTTCTTTAATTAGTTTAATCTGGTCTGCTCAGTCATGGTACAATGAAAATCACTTTTGGACCTTATGACAAATTGTAGATTTCCTCCTTCCTTCCTTCCTTCTTTCCTTCCTTCCTTCCTTTCTCCTTCCTTCCTTCCTTCCTTCCTTCCTTCCTTCCTTCCTTCCTTCCTTCCTTCCTTCCTTGTTTAATATGAGTTATTTCATGATATAAATAAAGGCCTCTGGAGCCTCTGAATTAAAAATTTACTGAACAGTAATGTGGTAGCTGAGATGTAGGAAGCACAGACTGAGGAATCTAAAATGGTACCTGTCACTGACATTTGAGTTTCAGACCCAGACTCTGAATAATCTTTGGAATATCAGCTTCCAACTTGTAACATGACATTTCAACTTTAGCAATTTTGTACTAATGAACTCCTTTATTTCTGCCTGTCTCATTAGGACACTCTATGCTTTCCAGAAACGCAAGTGAAGTTTAATAGAGATAAAGCCATTCCACTGGCGCTGCTATGATCAAGAAGCTACAATCAATCTTGCTTTCTTCAAGCATGTCATAAAAAGAGTCTTTTCCTTCTGATTAGCATTCTTGAACACAGTACAGGCTGATGAATTGCTTGAAGTCATTCACTGTAGGGATACAGCACCTACTGCACGTGATAAAACAACATAAGGCATATGAACTGCTCATTACAATCTAATTAGTTTGGGCTTTTCATTTCATTTTATGTCCTGAATTGAACCTGATTCAATATGATTCTGAGCTGGAGTTCATCATGTCTTCTCACTGGCAATGTAAGTTCATGGTGTTTGCTTGCTAGATTCCATAGTTACAGAGATGGTTACTCTTTTCTTTTTTAGGAACTGGTTAGAAAGAAGGTCATTAATATAAAATGACTGACATCTTTGCCATTGTATTTTCCTCTGTGAGAGATTTCGACTTGACCTAGCACACATCACAAAGTATTTCAGGAGGTTTTAGCCATTTATAATAAACTAATTTACTTGATTCATGGGTTCACCTCTCCCAATGTACTAGAAGCAACAGTCCTAGCCCTTGGTTTGCATTCCAAAGAATGACTAAACAAAAAAGGAAAACCTGGGTTAGTTTTACTATCAAACTCAATTATAGTGGAAACTTTATGAAAACAAGATGGTTCCATTTTGGTGTTGTTTCAATAACAGCTTTCTGTGTCTCAAACTAGGAAGTAGACTATGTAGGTAGACTAAGTACACACAGATTCATCTGATCGCAATACTTGAAGAGGTTATAAGAACAGAATGACTGGCATTATTCTGGAAAACATATGCACTGTCTTCTCTGAGTCTTTATTTTTGGAACAATGAAGATCCAGAAATCTGCTTTATTTCTTCCTCATAGGAAGCTTATGCGTATCTATTGGTTATGCCTTTTTTTTTTTTTGACTTGAGAAATAATTTAATTTGGGTAATGTTAGCATAAAATACTCATAGATATATTTTGTTTGCTACTCATATGAGCTTTGAAAATTTTGTTGCCTCATCTGGAAAGCAAAGACTGTGTTTCATATTCACCTTAGAAAATATATTAGGTTTTTGCCAAAACATTGCCCCGTCCTTGCAGGCCATGGGACTGCATGTAGAATGAAGTCTTCTGGCACTTGATTAACAAAATCATTCTGGAAAAAGCAGATTTCCTCTACATTAATAAGTTCAACTTGCAAATAATAATAGAAAGAAATAATCATACATGGTCCTTGCTTCTTTGACAGAACATATTTAGATAATACATGTAAAATGCCTAGAATTATATGTTTCACAAAGTATATGTTCCCCGTGTTGGTTCCCTTCCCACCTCCTTCCTTTGGAGCAGTGTAATTTAATCAGATTCCTACCCTAAATGACATCATGATAACCCATGTGGTTCTGTTCATCCAGGATCAACCACGTCTGTCTAAAAATGTTTCCTCCATGATAGAGAGCTTTATCTAATTGAATTCAATTTTTATTTCATAACTGATGATCATTATGTATGATTGCCAATGTACTGAGCTTTACTAGTGATTGGATATATTTTGAGTGTCCTGCATAAACCATTTTTTACTATTCTAAAACCCATAGAAATGGTAACAATTTTATAACATTCACTGATTCATTTCATAAAGAAACTAAACTAGGTGATATCTGCTTTGTTTATTTAGATTTTATATCCTAACTGGTGGCTCTTTATTTCTGCAATGATTTGTTGAAAGCTTGTGGTGAGATGGTATGTAACCTTTAATTCAGCTATTGTTAGCACTTTTGTATGCCAGAGAGAGGTTCTGAAATTTTCAGTAGGCCATGGACTCTTAATAGGGAATCTTAATTGTTCCCTTAGTACTTGAGAGCCATCATGACATCTGAGTTATATACATTTCTTATGTATAACCTTCAGCTCAACATTGAAGTAAGGCATAAGGCATTTGTCCCACACTTCGTACACGAAGAGGAAGTGAGATTTTTTTTTTTTTTACTTACATTGTCAAAGATTCTTAAGGGATTGGTCTTGGTTAATTAGCAATTAGTAAAATGAGTATCAAGCTCCTGATAAAATATTGTTAGGGAAATTGGGAAACAGAAGGTTACCCAAGCCACTAACTCAATCTTTGGGGAACTGAAGGAGGTAGGAAGAGAGGGAATCAAGGAGCCAGGGGTGCCCAGAGTGGTGTATGCGACTGTAGCTGCCCGTGTCCTCTAGCATGTTATCCCAGCCGTTCTCTTTATGCCCTGAAGCACAGTTCTGAGGCCCGTGAGACTGGAATGAACTCAGAAATTACGACTTGATTAAAGACTACTGAGATGTTCATATTGGAAACAGAAAATGATATTATGAAAATTGATACGCTCTTCTTTGTTTATAAAGACAGCATGATTAACTCACCGTCATTTGCATTTGAGTTGATGGTAGGTTTGGGCTGAACTCTCTACACTCTGGGGGAAGGGCATGAGTTTGCCAGGCAGTTATGCATAAGGGGTTCTGTCCATGCAATAAAATAGAGTTGAGCCACCTGGCTAACATGGAGTCAGAGCTGATGACCTTGACAACGGAATGAGGATGAGCATGACCAACACCATGTGTTAATTAACATGGGTCTTCATCCATGTATGAAGGGGTATACACATAACGTTTCTCAAACTTAGATCCATACAGCTAAAAAAACCAAGTGAAATAGAATCTTAAGACAGCACTGGCCAGTTCCAGTGAAAGAACTGTGGTTTGAGGACACAGAGATTTTATCTCTGACTATATAACGTTTTTTACTTATAGACTCTGTTGAAGTAGAGGGTCCTTTCTTCAATCCTATTGCTCACACTTTCTTCCACAAGACTGAATTTTGGGAGACATTGAGAAATGAGGTGAATTAGGAAGTATCTTATAGTTTAACAGCTGATAAATGGAGAATGCATTTTCTTCGGTTGTTTCTCTCAGGCATTTTTGGCCCCACTTAGATTAATTCATTAGATATAAATATATCTATAATTGGGATGGTATGCCAAATTATAGGGTCTCAAATGGTGATGATTTTCATATTAAATTCTTCATTATCTTCTTAATTCCAATTAAGTGCCAGGTTAGTGTAGAATCAAAAATATGGATTTTTCAAAGGATACTGGTATGGCTTTACATACGTGCTGACCTTACCACTTAATTGGTTTTATCATCTTTATCATTTAACTTCCATGGGCTCTACGTTTCTTCTCTATAAAATGGGGATAAAGTTCCTTGTATCTAGGGTTGTTGTGTGTAGACTTAATAATATAATGCACATGAAATACATGGCAATAAAACATTCTCAGTATTTTCTTCTTTCCTCTTCCTTTCTGTGACTAATTTCTTCTTACACAGCTGTGATTATAGTTTTCCATGGACATATTCTCCTCTGCATATTCACTAATAGGGAATATTTTAATAAGGTGGCAGATAACTAAAAATTCTTTTTGGAATCATCAACCTAACCATAGCTTTCTTTACTTCTAAGGCTCTAGTTTTTCAACCTAAGAGGATCCTAAATTCTGTGAAATCTGTTGAAATTATGTTTCTATCTTGGTAGCTATTATGGCTACTCCATGATGAATTTCAAGTGACAAGGACACCAAGTGAAAATGAGTTTAGGGATTTACTTTATAGACTAGTTTTGTGTATGTATTCACAAAAATAAAAATGAAGTGGGAAAAAAATAAAAATATTATTCATTGGCCTCAAGGAAGAGCCATTATATGTATATGTCAAGTTTCTGAGTCTGTGATACTTAGTGATCCATTGCCCATAAAACTTCACAAAAATAATAGAATTTATATAAATCATCTGTTCTTGTAGGAACAAAGATCTATGTTCTATCTGTTGCATCCAGTTGAAAACACTTCCAACATTATTCAAGAAACATGGGTGTAAGTTCATTATTCCCCAGGACTGTCTTAAATCCTCTCAAGAGATTTTTTTTTTTTTTTTTTTTT
>NC_080783.1:87296366-87448866 GCF_028018385.1 Neofelis nebulosa
TCACTGAATAAAATGGAAGCAATTAGAAATAGACTTCCTTATGCTCCCACCACTCAACATACAATCCCAACTTTTGTATATCCATCTGTCTTCCTTCTTGGGAACATGGAAGAAAAAAATATATAATGCTTTTATACACACACACACACACACACTCTTATATGTATGAACACATATACACACATATGTGTGTGTGTGTATATATATATATATATATATAGACATATACTCTCTCCTGCTGCCTTCCTAAGGACTTAATTTCTGCAGTTGTTCTCCCCCTGCATCACCAATTTCCCTTTTCACATTAATAAAAACCTCTAACAAGCACACAGTCCCTTGTCCTTCATGCATCTTCTACCTTTAAAGGAAAATTTCTCTAAAAATCATCTACTTGACATTCTATTTGTCAAGGTCTTCACCTCCTGTTCACTCTTTGAGCTCTTTGTTGGATCTCATCCTCTCTACTCCATTAAAAATATCTTTGTCATAAAGTGCACCTGGGTGGCTCAGTTGGTTGAGTGTCTGACTCTTGATTTCAGCTCAGGTCATGATCTCACAGTTCGTGGGTTCGAGCCCCATGACAGGGTCTGCTCTGATAGTGTGGAGGCTGCTTGGGACTCTCTGTCTGTCTCCCTCGCTCTCTGCCCCACCCCCCTCCAAATAAATAAACATTTAAAAAACATATCTTTTCATGAACCACATCCTTCTTTAATTTCCTTGATAAAAGATTTCCCAGAGTTTCTGCTTATCTTTTTGGTTATTCTTTTTCAGCCCCCCCCCCCGTTTTATTTTTCCAATGCCTCCTTCTCTCTTATTCCTTTTCTGAATGTTGGAACCTCCCAGGATTACTCTGGGCCATTTTATCTTCATCATTCTGCTCTAGCTAAGTGACCTCATCTAGTTCCATGGCTTTAAATAATACCTACAAACTAATATTTATAACCCAGATATTAACCTCACCCACGAGGTCCAAATGCTTATTGACTACTCAAGATGTCCCCTTGGATGGGTACTGGCATCTAGTCATCTACTGTTTCCCTTGACTAAGCTATTTTCTTTCTCCCTCATTTCAATAAATGGCACCGGCATCCGGCATCTTAGATCTAGGAATCCTCTTCGACTCCTCCCTCTTCTTCATCCTCTAGAGTCAATTCACCAATGTGTCTTTCTGATGATATCTCCAGGGGGTATTTCAAATCTCTTTTTTTTTTTTTTCAGCCCCACTACAACTGTCTTTGTCCACACCCTCATTATTTCTTGTTTGCTCTATTGGGAGAGTGCTCTGATCGGTCTCAGGGTTTCCATTCTTACATTCTTCTAGTCCATTCTCTGTCCAGAAGCTGCAATGATCAGTTAAACCTCCATATTGATCATGTAGCTGCCTTGATTACAATGATCCTAGGCTGGAGTATCACTTAGACTAAAACCTGCCTTATAATTCCCCACAAAACTGTATCCTTTCTCTTTGGCATCATTAAGGGTTTTTTTTTTTTTCCTTTTTTCACTACATTCCCCCAGTATTGCTGCCTTTTCTGTGTCATAAACAGGTGAGTGGGCTGGTTTATGCACTTTCTGTTGCTTTTGCATAGAATGCTCATCCTTGGTCTCATCACATTTTGCCTCCTTCTCATTTGTTCCTAAGATTTCCATTCAACTGGAACCATTCCTCAGAAGAGCCTTCTTTGACCACCCAATCTGAAAGTAGATATCTCCTCACCATTCCTCTTACCCTCACATATTGTCTTCACTTCTGAGAGAAGTCATCACAAGCCGAGATTATTTTGTTTATCTATTTGACTGTATGTTGTCCATCTCTTCCAGTAGACTATAAGCTACTTGACTGGGTGGTGTGTGTGTGTGTGGGGGGGGGGGTCTCTTTAAAATCTGAGTTAATTTATTCTGTATCCTCATTACTTATAATAGTGCCTTTCCCATGCAAGACTTGAAATAAATATAGGTTGAATGAACTAATGAATCATAATTAGTAATGCCCCTGAGGCACTCACAGGTAAGATGAGACATGCCTACCAAAAGTCAGAGAACAAGAATAATTCTGAAATGGTTATTGCATGGCCTGAGGAGCCTGGTGAAAAGTATTGGGTTTAATTTTTCCTTCTTTAAGCAGAATTCTCTTGTTTTTAAAAATTAATTACTTTACAGCATTTAATATGAGTGAACTACATCTATACGTACCAGCATGCCCAGATCTTAAAAACAAAATGAAAGTGAAAAAGTAAGTTTCAGAGTGATACATAGAGTATCTATGTATAAAATGCAAAACTACATAATGCATATATTGTTTATGTATGGAACTTATGTGGTAAAAGTAGAAGACATGGACTTTCTAGAAGGAGCCATGCAACATTCATTACAATGGTTACTTCTGAGATGGGAAGAAAATGGGATTCAAGCAGGGAACAAAGGAGACTTCGGTTTTATCTGCAAAGTTTCATTTCTTTGATTTAAAAAGTCTGAAGCAAATTTGACAAAGTGCTAACATTCTGCAGTTGGGTGGGTTGATGCATGTTTATTATATTTTTCTTTATAATTGCTATACTTTAAACATTAAAAAAACTTAGTTAAGGGCTTTATATACCTGTGGTCTGAGGGAAACTTAAGGATTTGATTCATAAAATATAATGTCCTTATATTTAAATCAGGGGTTAACTAATCCAATTTGGCATCTATCTTTATGATTCGTGGGTGGGCTCCCTTCTGCCTGGCGTTTGTGTTTTTGGGTCAGACTGAAGTGGTACAGAATGTGAAAACAGGAGAGAAAACATCTGTGCACTAACGCAAATATTTCTCCTCTGTTCTTCCAGGGTTGGGTTTTTTTTCTCCCTCTTGACACAAGAGGGGCAAAACCAACAAATGTCATTTACTGAGGACTTACTACATATTAGGAACTGTGCACTATCTCATCAAGATTCATAGCAACTCTTCAAAGTGGATATTATCACCCCTGCTTTATAGGTGAGAAGACTATGACTTTGGGGTGACTCATGCCACGCCTCACAGCCAGTAGATGACAGAGGTGCAAGTCAAAGCCAAGTTTATTTGACCCAAAGCTAGTGGATTTTCTATTCTACAACTTTGCCTATGGCTCTTTGACCACAAAATGTCTCTAACTTCTAGATTTTTCAGTGCAGACTTTGCTTTGAATTTAAAAGCTGCCTTCCTTTTACTAATATATTTGGACACTGATCTATACCTTTCATGAGAGATATATTCAAACTTAACCGAGTTTCAGCTGAGACCTGTAGTCATGTTATTTAGTACCAAGCATCCCTGCTACAAACTGGAATTTCATGGATGAAAAATAGGGTAAAAACAGAATCAAAATTTTATTTTATTTACACACACACATGTAGGTGTAGTTTTGTGTGTGTGTGTGTGTGAGAGAGAGAGAGAGAGTGTGTCTTAAGAGAGTTTGGCAAAAGATATCCAGTGAAAGTGGAGAAAATATGACATTCGAATAAGTAATATTAAGAACTTATCAAGGATCAGCTTTGTGAAGTAGTCAAGATTTATGTTTCTCACCATCTATTTCATTTTTTCTCCCCGCAAATGTTTAGAGCAGTGTTTCTGCCATAAATTTGCTGAGTGAGTGGTATACGTTTTGATACCCTTCACGCACGCGGAGCCCTGCTCCTTAACTCACTCATCTGCCACAACACTGGGTTTCCTATGTTGGTCTGGAGTGCCAGAACCTAGCCTCCAGTATCCTCCTAGCTACCACCACCAGTATCTCTCACCGAACTGACATTCTGTTAAAGATGAATCAGCTTTGTTGCTTCTTGGTCAGAAAAGCAAATCTGGGCCACTGTGTTAATTGATGTAAAATGCCCAATACACTAACTGTAATAAGTAATCCATTTGTATTTCAAAAAGTCTTCTTCATTTACCCCCACATGGTGACTGTGTGTGAATTTCAGGCATAGTGCCATAAAAATAAGGAAAATGTTTTAGGGGAAATGATCTTTCTATGTGTCTCAAAGCAGATATATTACTGCCTTTTCTCTCTGTGTTCTAATTCTGGTATTCAGACCATCAGGTTGGATACTGTCAGGCTACTGAGAAATGTGTCAAATTGCTTTTTCTGGAAGTATGTAGATAGTATTTTGTCTTTCAGTGCTGATTGGGAATAGATGTTTCTGTAATGAAGGCAGATAAAGAACATAATTTAGAGATAAATAAAAATAGACAAGAAAGGATTCTTTTAAGTTGTAGTCATGATATTGAAATTATAAGAGAAACATTTTTTAAGTTGAAAAAATTATGAACTTGGATCAATGGAAAAATAAGAATTTATATTAACATATTTAGATGCATGTTTTCTCTCATTTACTGCTGAGACATCATTTTGTTCAATTCATTGGAATATCAATGGGCAGGCTTTGAAACATACATGTATTGGCCAGAATAACAGTGATAATCAGAGCAACCATAATACCACAGGCTTTTTCAAAAACTTCCTTGGGATTTTGAGGAATTTAAAAGATAACAGAAAGTCAATTTCATGGATATAGAGGGCAGTTCTAGAAGTCACTTTGTGCTCACCTGGGAAAGTGGATTTACTTGTAGAAGTTTTAAATAACTCATCTAAGGGGAAAAGGAGAGATTAGGTCACATGAAGGGAAATTTCTGACATTAAATATTTCTCCTTTGTGACCCTTCTTTTTTATTTCTTCATTGATATATCTGAGGGTTACCTCATGGTGGGGTTACAGATATATCCTCAGACCCCAGATTTACTTATAAAGGTAAGTAAGGCTCCTCTCTATTAAGTTAGAATGTACTTGGTCCTGTTAACTTTGGTCCATTCGAATAATTTCTGGTTGCCTCTATTGCTTCTTTAGGCACCAAATCCATTTTGACAGCAGGGGTCATGAGTAGCCTGGCTCACAAAAACAGATATATCTTTTATACTTTTACATATTCTATGAGTTGACTGCATGGTTGGGTGGGATAAATAGTGAAAAGCTACTTTTATCTGATAGAGTTTTATTTTACCTTTAGTGTAATTTCTAGATGTTATGAACAGCGTTAACAGGTTTCAGGTATCTTTCTTTTTTTATTTTTTAAAAAAATTTTTTTTAACGTTTATTTATTTTTGAGACAGAGAGAGACAGAGCATGAATGGGGGAGGGTCAGAGAGAGGGAGACACAGAATCTGAAACAGGCTCCAGGCTCTGAGCTGTCAGCACAGAGCCCGACGCGGGGCTCGAACCCACAGACCGCGAGATCATGACCTGAGCCAAAGTCGGCCGCTTAACCGACTGAGCCACCCAGGCGCCCCCCCCCCCTTTTTTGATTTTTTACTTGCAGTTGAAATGAGATGATGTCTGGGATTCACTTTAAAATATTCAAGGAAAGTAAGTGGCAGATAGATGAAATAAGCTTAGAAAAATGTTGGTACTTGTTACAACTAGGAAATGAATACTTGGAGCTTTATTATACTGCTTCATTTACTTTTGAGTATGTATAAAATTTTCTTTCCGCATTTTTTAGTGGGAATTCTTCTATAAAAATTTTTCTTCATCAACTATTTGCTTCTGCCAAAATACTATTCATGTAGAGTGTCAGATGAGTATGTATTACACATATATATTCATATAAATACTCTTATTTTCTTTATACATGAATTTTCAGAATCTTGTTTTGTTTTATGAGTGTGGTTTTTTGTGTTTTGTTTTTTGGGTTTTTTTGGTAAGCAAGGAAGTTTTGTTTTGTTTTGTTTTTGCTAGTATTATTGCCTAGATTTTAAAAAGTATATTTGATACCTTTCAATCCATTTCAATTATCATAAATTTGGGGCCTTATATTACTGTCTCAGGTCAGTGGGAGTCTCTTCAAATTGGCTGTCGCGTCTTTTTGATATGATCACATTAGTCTTTCATGGCTTTCTTGTCTTTTGGAACAACAGGCTGCTACAGACTTATCCGGTGCATTTTCTGTCCAAGACCTAGAGTCTGTTATCTCTCCGAGTTCAGGGCATTTTATCTAAGCCCAGAAGGTATCTGCCAGCTCTACCTGTAAGGGACACTGTGAAGTAAGGTACCTTGTGATAGTATCGGTTAGCAGAAATTCAGCGGGAAGGTTTCTTTGGATGATATCAATGCTGCCAGACATCATTTTTCATTCTTGTGGATGGGGATGTGGCCATTCTTTTCACAGATACCACTTATTGTTCTAGGAAGTCCATACCGTCCAGCTATCTCTTTTTCACTTGCTCAAGACTTATTTTGGCTCACAAACACGTATCCTGCTGGGCTCCATATGTATTAGGTTCAGTGGGCCCCAGTCGTTGCCCTTGGAATCTTTCCAGTGCCCAAACTTGTCCTTAGAATGATTGGCTTTGAAGTTAGTATTAGTAAAGACACACTCTTCCAGTCAGTGTCTAACTTAGAGAGTCAATCAAACATCAGCATCATTGCCTTCACCAACAAACTCGTCTTGTTAGCTTTTCTGGAGTGATAGTGATTGCTGAAACAATGGTTACCAATTAGTGCACACTTCCATTCTAGGGGCTTTGCACACACAATCTCATAATCTCACTCAATCCTCATTCTCAGTCCTCTGAGTGGGTATTACTGCCCCCATTTTACAGGTGAGCACACTGAGGCTTAGGAAGATCATATGACTCCTTCAAGGAGCTGAGGGCCCCACGGAGGACTCCGAATCCAAAGCTGGTGCTTTTAACTGTTTAATACTTCCTCTACTGCACAGAAACGGCAGATCTGCAAAGAAATATGACATGGTTTTTCTTCTCAAGGAGTTGATAATCCTAATTGAAGAAGATAGGATAGTTACAGAAAAACATAAAGAAGCATATGAAAAGACACATGTAATTGTTTTCCATCCAACTCATTTCCCAGTGCTGTCAGATTAATTTTACTAAAATGTTTTTGCTCCATTCCCCCCCTGCTTAAAACTTCAGAGGTTCCCCACTGCCCACAGGATAAAGTCCAACTTGCTTGCTTGGCATTTCAGGGCTTCCAAAATTTGGCCCTTACCTATTTTCTCATGTGTGAAATTCCACTGTGAAGTTGGCTAGTGAACCAGGTGTCTAAGCCAAAGGACACGTCTGGTGTCTATGGTTTTGTGTCCTAGAAATGTTGTCACATAAGGGCATCTAAGTTTTACTTAGTTCCATGTTTAAAAAGATAATCCAGGGGCACCTGGGTGGCTCGTCGGTTAAGCGTCCGACTTCGGCTCAGGTCATGATCTCACGGTCCGTGAGTTCGAGCCCCGCATCAGGCTCTGTGCTGACAGCTCAGAGCCTGGAGCCTGTTTCAGATTCTGTGTCTCCCTCTCTCTCTGCTCCTCTCCTGTTCATGCTCTGTCTCTCTCTGTCTCAAAAATAAATAAACGTTAAAAAAATTTAAAAAAAAAAAAAGATAATCCATAAAGGATGTAAAGTCAACTATCCCTCTGACCCCTCATTCGCTGTAATTCTCCATTGTAGCCAAACAGGTCTGATCCCCCCAGTGCATCTTTCTATGGGAAAGATTGGATTTTACTCATGTTACACCCTTGACCTGACCCCTTTCTTCTTGACCTGACTTTCCCTCATGAGCCATGGGTATTTTGGAGTCTCTTCTGATTTCTTCAGGCCCTTGTTTAACATGGGCCATTTGAAGTTCCTTGGATCTTATTTTTTGTGTCAGTGACCATGTAAAGTCTTATATTACCACCAGAAATATATTTAAAATTATATTTGAGGCTTTTCTAATTATGAAAGTGACAAATGCTCAAAGAAAAAACTTGGGGATATGCCAGGCATAATGCAAGAAAATTAATTACCGATAATCTCACACCCAAGGAGAACCATCATGGATATTCTGTTGTGTGTATGCATATTACAGTATATATAACAATAAGGGCATTATTCTGTACCTGTGATTTCATTGCCTAGTTTTTCTCTTAGCAAAATTTCTCTTGTCAGTAGTACTCATATACAATAGATTTCAAAAGTCTCCATAATATTTCATCATATAAATTTCCCTTGTTTAATTATTCAATTTGATATTACTATATATTTATATTGTATTACTTTCTATTATATATATATTATCTATATATATTTATATTGTATTATTTTCTATTACTTGATGAAGTAACTATATTTTAGAATTCTTATCTTTTTAATATGAAGGAACTAAGAGTATTTGTCTAAACATGGACATACCTGGTTCAAAACTACCTCCTAGCTGTATTCCCTTGGGCAATGATAAAACCTCTTTAAAGCTTACATTTCCTCATCTTTGAAATAATCATTACATCACTTCTATATCACAGTCCTGTTGCAGGATAATTGGCACATGTTTATTATGATTTATCTATTTTTTTTTTTTGCCTCATGTCTTTGCATCTATGACTAGATCTTAAATCCCTTAAGTGAAAGGCTTTGTCTCATGGGGCTTGTGTTTGTTGTCCTCATGTCTGTCGCATTGCATTATACGTAATCGGTGGTTTATAGCTGTTTGCTAAAAATCCTGTCAATGAGGCCTTGGTATTCCCTGAATGTCCACTGTGTGAGAAGTTACTGTTAGCAATAGTCCCATGCAAATCCAAAACTTTTTTTTTTTTTTTTTGAGATCTAAAGACTTTAAACTTCTCTCTGCTCATCCAAATGTTTATTTTTGTTGCTAATGTTAGTTTTGTAACATCCCAGCTTCCCTCTGTATTCTTTACATTCCAGTCATTATCATTTTCATTGATTGGCCTGCTTAGTTACAGATTGCATTTAAATGGAAGGGTTTGGGGAGATCTATCCTACCCTCATGTGATGGTATTTCTAGGGCACTAATGCATGGCGGTGTGAAACACATCTTTGGCTGAGCTAGCCAGTTCAAAAGCCAGCTTCACAGCAGAATTTCACACATGCAAATGAACCATTGTGATCCTGGTCATGAAAATTCATGGAATAGTGGCTAGTTCAGTGTGGATGACCTGTCAATTTGGCAGCCAATCATTTAGTTAAACATCCAAATTACTGGCCAGTTACTCAGTCTAAAGCTAGTCTTCCTGCGTGTTACTGGGTTCTATGTAATCCTATTAAAAGCAATGACATTCCCTTTGATTTGTGGCAGCTAATGGTGTAGAAGTACCATGCAGGCACAGGGCATGTGTCTGGCACAGTTTAAATGTGAGCATTGTGAGAATAGACTGTTTATATGACTCTTGGATTTATTCTTAAAAGACTAAGCATCCTCCATTGAATAACAAGCAAAGTATCTTAATTTCATGGGTGCCCCTAATTACGATTTGCATCAATTTTAAATGGGAGGTCCTTGAAGGATGGAATCATCATTTTTTGATGTGTACTAATTGATTTTGTTGGATCTATATTTCACTCCTTGGACCAGCTTGCCCTGTCAGGCATTCAGACAGAAAGCCATGAAGACTCCTCAGGGGCTGGTAGAGCTTGGGATTCAGTTGAACGTGACCCATCTGAGGTTTAATTCAGACATAGGACAGTAGTGCTAATAAGCTGGGAAGTGAATCTAGAGCAGTAATTCCCAATTGCAGACCTCCTTGAGAATGTGATGAGCACTCTAGACTTCAATTCCAGAAAAATTCACCAACTCCAAGAGTTCACATATCTGCCAAAGCCCAGGGGTCCACGAAATCATAAATCCTAGGTTAAAATTCTGGCACTAGGTATGAGTGTGCGGCCCAGAAATAGAGACAGAGAAGGAGCACAGAGATAGAAAAAGACAAGGAGAGAGAGGCACACAGATAAACACAGGCAGAGAGAGATTAAGAGATGGCAAGTAGATATAACTCTTAGCGTAACAATTTTTCAATCCTGTGCTCAATTAGATTCTAATAAACACTTTCTAATGTTCATGCTCCTGGGTTCTTCTGCCCAATAAAGTCTCTCCTGTGAGAGATGCAACACATTCCACACCTGAGGATTTTCAACAGTGTTGAGAAACTCTGCAGAGAAACAGATTTCATTTTAAAGGCAGATATGTAGGCTCTTTGAAGATACAGTATTTTAGGTTAAAGGACCATTTGGCTTGTAAGTGAAAAAGCCTCTTGTATATACTGAAGACCATTGATAGGATAATTGTACTAAAAATACTGCTGATTAGGAAGCTTTATGTCTTATACTTTTCAAAGAGGTTTTATATCTGTGATCATATTTTATTTTCTCAATAGCCATGTTAGGTAGGGGAGAAATTGCTATACGTATTTTAAATTTAAGGAAATGGAAACAGATGTGTATAGAGACTTTCCTGGAATCACAGTTACTCAATAAAAAAAGTGAACTCTAGAAACCAGATCCCCAGCTTTGATTCGAGTTTGAATCCATACATCCCTGCTGATAGTAACATCCATATAACCAGTACAAATCCTTTTGCTTCCAAAAGAGAAATATATGAATTGAAAATAATGCTCTTAAAATGGGACAAAATAACAGAATCATAGAAATTTGGAATGTAGGGGCACCTGGGTGGCTCAGTCTGTTAAGCATCTGACTCTTGGTATCAGCCCACGTTGTGATCTTGTGGTTGTGAGATAAAGCCCCATGCTGGGCTCTGTGCTGAGCATGGAGCCTGCTTAGGATTCTCTCTCTCTCTCTCTCTCTCTCTCTCTCTCTCTCCCCCTCTCTCTCTCTCTCTCTGCTCCTCTCCTGCTCACAATCTCTCTCTCTCTCTCTCTCTCACAATAAACAAACATTAAAAAAATTTCAAATGCAGGTGACTCTATAGATGAATGATAATCTGATCTACCCAGGGTGAAAAGGGAGACCTGACCCAGAGTGCTGAAGGGACTCAAGCAGGCCCTTTAGCTGGCCTTGCCAGGATGTGCAGGGGAGACAGAGCTTAATACAAGCTGGCCTTGGGATGTGCAGGGGAGAATGATTTGGCAACAAATTTGAAAAATTAAGTCATATCCAGTTCTCTTCTTGGACTATGCTTGGAAAGTTTAACATTTCAAGGAGTGTTTCTCAGAAATAGTTTTTATAGGGTAATGTATAGTTCCATACATTCTGGTGGCCTGAGAAACTTAATATGGCTATAAGGAAATATGACAGATTGCTTTGCTTCTCAAGCTATAACAGAGAATCCTATGCTAGAATAGGTAATATACATATCAAAGATGGATATATAATATGCATATATACATCTACATATACCCACATTCATATACACACATGCATGTGTGCATATATATATATATATATATGTATATATATATTAGGTCTTTGGGTTATTTAAACACTTCTCATTAATAACTTGCTTTTTTGGAATTATTTAGTTATGCAAGATATCACCATATTCAGTATTTTTTTTAATAATAAACATGTCTAGTCAAAGAAGGCATTAATGAAGCAATTCCCCAAATAAAACAGTCCATGATATCTGAGTTGCAGCAGAGAGAGAGTGTGGTCTTTGTAGTCTAATCAAGATCACAAGACTTGTTTTGAGCGCCTGTCATCTTTAATTTTACGGCACTTCATTTCAGAGTAGCACTGCCAGGGTCACATGCAATTAAAACACAGGCAAGATTTGTCTTGTGAAATCTTAACATAAAAAGTAATGTGTTACTCCATTTTAACTTTTCTACTGAACTCTGTGAACTCACTAATTACTTTTCCCCCCTCTTGTCACCTTTTTGATATGACATGTATTTTATAGAGGAGATAGAAGTTTGGAATTTTTTTTTTATATTATGCATACGATTGAGGATAACAAAATTAAACCAAGAGAAAAAAGGAATGTGTTTTTCAGAAATACTTTTTTTTCTTTTTAGAAATATCTGAGTAATCCAGCTTCAATTACAAGGAGACTCATAGATCAAATTCTAGGAAATAACTGTTAATCTGCTTAACTAGGGCAGGTAGAAGTGTAATAACAGACCATAGATTTTATAGAGGCCAGGATGGGGAGCTGGAGTTTATTCTCTGGGGTGCGGGCAAAGGAGCTTTTATGTGATTGGCTGTGAAAAGCGTTAAAAGCCAGTGCCGACGTGGAGATGAGGAGTGTGAGGAGGGCTGTTCCATCTTAGTGATCAGTAAATTGCATAGACCCTTATTAACCTTATTGATAAGGAGCTTAGGGAAGTCCCATTCAGGCCGCAATATATTCTTTTTGTTCTCCTGTCTCTACGTTTGCAATCCCAGCCTCTCTGTCTGGATAGCCTTTATAGGGCACCTCGAAATTCAGCGTGAGTGGCTGAGCCTTAAGTTAGAGCACAGGGAGGGCGAGTGGAGCCAGCCTGTGCACGGGGCAGGGGGCTCGGAGCCCGTGTCACTGGTGCTGGGGACACCTGGAGAATGTTTGAAAATTTTGTGCTTAAAGAATCTTTTATATTGCTTCTCTTTCAATGCAGCTGGGGTCTGTAGGGATCTGGGGATTATTTTTGATACCTGTCGAAAAGAGTTACGTCTACACCGATTTTCCATCCCTCACTACTAATTAACCTTATTGTATACAGGAAACAGTCTATTTAATACCTGCATTCTTTCTGTAATGCCAAGTAAAATGAAATCCAGTGTGAAATCTAGTTAGCGTTTGCCTTTTTGAAGTCATTTTTAAGTTTCCAGTTTTAGTGACTGTGACCTCAGAACTGATAGCTAGAAAAATGGTGAGCCCGAACCAATTTTGGCTTCAATTGTATCCTTCACCCCTTCCAACTTAAAAGCTGCTTTTCACCTGGACTTCTGAGGAGACCGAGGAAGGGGACATCCTGAGCGGGACCATGTTTCCCTAGAGCCTTCCATGCTGACCTCTTGCGGGAGTTCTGAGCCTTCCCTTCGTAGCCATAGGCTGGCCCCTACTCCATTGACCCTGTTTCTCTCCGCAGCAGTTGAACACCTCTGTCCCCTTCCTTTCAATCAGGGAGGCTCCAATTTGATACATCATGGCAAAATTGTGTAGCAGCAATGCAGATAGATGCTGAAGGAGAGGAAAGAATCTGAGCCCAGGGTTAAAATGCTGAAGGAAATCCCATTGGTGGAATGTTTGCAAGGGAAAAAAAGGTAGGGTCTAGCAATAAAGAGCAGAAATTAAACTGTGTAAAATGTCACCAAATGATGTGGAAAAATCCACACGTCCTCAAGTATGCTTCACAATATGGACTTAGAACACATTTTGCTAGTGATGTGAGAATGGTTAGCACAAGTCCTGCTCTTAAAATGTGAGTGTGTGTGTGTGTGTGTCTCAAGTAAACCTGTCAGCTTAAATGGTGCCAGAGGAAAGTGAGGATTTTTCAGGCCAATGCTTTGTATTTGCCAGATTTCTTGGCTTTTGAGATTTTCGTATACTGGTCAGAAAGCCTATGCTCTATAGCATTTATCTAACACATAAACCTTACATTCGACTGTGCACGGAAGGTGAGTGGGAGATGCTGCTGGGTGTTACAGATGCTTGGACTTTACAGATCTGAAGCCAGGTCGTCAGAATTTGCTGTTGGGCTTGCATGAGCTAGGTTAGTGAATTTCACTGCCTCCCTGCTGCTGAGCTGTAGGATAGTATTTCTTGGGGACTTAGACCTCAAGAGAGGTTGTTGAAGGGGTATCTGTTTGATGACCTTTTATAGGTGGGACTAGGAATCGGTACAAACCCCAGTGATCTGAGACTACATTTAATTTGCTTTGGCTAAGTTGATAGGAAACTCGATGGTGGATCATATTTGTATTTAACGTGGCTTATGTTCCGGGTGTTTGTCTTGGTTCACTCATCCAACAAGTGTAGACTGAGCAGCAACTATAGGCTAGTGTCACCCCTCTCCCTCACTGCTTTCCTGATTGAATGAGGCATGTTCTATAGAATCCAGATGATTGCTTAAGAATTTCATGGACCCTACATGCTTCATGTATAAGAGAGCAAAACTCAGCTGGATAAATCTATAAGGTGTGTGTGTGTGTGTGTGTGTGTGTATTCTTCTGCCAGATCTCTCACCAAGGCAGCTAGACATTTTCATTTTGACAACACCACTAAAGAAAAGTGTCATCTTTTTGTACAAGATGTTCACTGTATTCTCATCATTTGGATGATTCAGGATCACTCTCCGGCAGCAAGAGGCACAGTGTGTCTTAATGCCTGACTGTTTTTTAATTATAGTTAAGAAAAAGATTGTTGGGGACTTATTTTTTTCATATTGCACAGGACCTCTAAAGGGCCAGATTTAATTTCAATACAATATTAGGCAGTATGAGGTGATCAAGGATAAAAGGACATTGACAAATATGACCCAAGGCAGGACAAGATGATGTAACATAGAGTAGAGGCACCTACACCGGTACTTTTAGAGATGTGGGCAAAGAGGTGTCCATGCTGTCCCCTGTACCATGCAGTAAAATGGTCAGTACAATGTCCATAAGGCACGTAGGAAGATGAGATGATATGTAAATATTAAAGGTATAATAGAAATAACATGAATGAGATTTCACCGTAACAACAAAGGTACTCTGCATTTCTTTGGGGAAATTCATAATATCCCTCTTGTTCTTCTACGAAAATTAGTATGAGAATGACAGCCTCCTCGTGTGTTGTAACAAGAGAGCGACCAGGTACCTGCATAAAGAGTATAACTATTTGGGGTGTTTATGTGCTTCTTTCCTTCAGTTCCTTTTCTTAACGGAGTCAGCATATGGTACAACAGTGAAGGCAGGGGCCTCTGGAGCCATATGATTTAGATTCAAATACTAACCTGACACTAACTAACTGCATGAAGTTGGGTAACTCCACTATTTTTCCCCTCACTTTCCTCAAGTATAAATCAGGGATAATAATAGTACCTCCCTCCATAGAGCTGTGAAGATTAAATAAAACAATATATATGTAAAGTGCAGTTCCTTGCACATAGCAAGCATTCAATAAATGTGAGTTAATCAAAATTAGTTTCCGCAGAATTTCTCTTTGTGGTCCTTGGGGTGGCCCGAGGAACAATATTGCTCCAAAAGAGAGGAGGGAGAAATCAGAGCCAGGCGAGATAGAAATGACCCTTTGATCATCAGGAGTTACACCGGAAGCAGAAGTTGGTAGCACATATACTTATGGGACTTGGGTACGACTTGGTCAAAATGTCTTCGGGTAGTTACTGTCAAATGACAAATCATTGTCAGAACACCAGAATCAGCCCCTACCCTATAATTCAGCTGGAAACGGTGCTGCATAATAACAAATGATTTGCACTTACCTGCCGTAATTAAGAGGTGGTAGGGAAACTCAGAAGTTCAGTCGGATGCTCCATAATATTGATGACCATATCTGCTGCCACTGTCTGAACTCAGACCTGCCTTAGTAGTACTACTGCAATAACTTTCCGTCTGGCAATGGTGTCTATAATTTCTCCCTGCTTCAAACTGTCCCCATCAAGGGCCAGGAGAATCTTTACAGGACTGGTAGTCACTTCCCTGCTAACCAATCTTCAGGTCTCAAAAAGCAACTATAGACTTAGTATACTGCCTCTTGGTATGGCATTCAAGGCTTTTTTTAGAGTCTGATCCCAATCTTCTCATTGTCTTTTGTAGTTCATAACACTGTCAATAAGCTGGAGATCTATCATGCATATCCATTAGGAACAACTTAGAGTTTCATGCTATATTACCTGTTTTCATCTCCATCTCATGATTCCATTAGTTTGTCCGAAGAGGCAAGATATGGCAAGTGTTCCATTTTATAGATGGGAAAAGCGAGACCCAGAGAGAGTAAATAATTTGGCCAGGACCTAAAAAGTGAGTTCTAAGTGTTTATTCTGCTCATTTTCCTCTCTCTCGCTTTTCATTTTCTTCTCTTACCCATTGCTTTGGCTCATTCACATATCTCCACCATTTGCTTCATGCACTACCATTTTTCTGGGGAGCAGGCTTTGCAACATCGGAAGGCTTAACACTGAGTTCGCAAAAATGGAGAACCTCAGGCTAAGTCTGCTCAGATGTGTTTTATGAGGTGCCCTTAAAAATCAGGTTTCACAGAAGTTCCTGAATTTCTGGCTTGTCATGAAAGATCTGAAGGTCTGGCAACATTGTGCCCACATTCCCACGTAAGCAATGTCGGCTTGAGAAGCCGACCCTTCTGGCCAGGGGTTGTCTTGACTTTTCCCCAGCTGCTATCACTTCATAATGCCTTAAGCGTGCTCTTTACGCACTTATATTACCCGCCTGGCCCTAGTAACATCTGAGTTTGCAACTCTTGGCGTAAAGAAAAAAAAAAATCCATCTATTTTCTACAGATAAGATGAAACACTTTAATTGAAGAAATAGTATGTGATTATTATGTCTGAAGAAAGTCTTTGTTTTTTAGTATTAAGATTTTAGTTTCCCAAGGAGAGTGTTGATATTGTTTTGGTTTTCTTTCTTATTTTTGACAACAGAGCAATGTGACCCCGAACTCTTAGTGACAGTCCTTTTGGGTGAAAATCTTTGCGGGGCCTTTTAATTAGGAATTGACAGGGTGATTAACTTATAATTCACAAAAATAAATGTGGAAAAGAGAAGTACAGGTCAATTTCTAGCTGTGTTAAACTGTAAGGACAGCAGCATTGGCAAGTGATTGTTCCTTTTTAACAGCTTTTCTAATTTTTCTTAATTGGATCCTTTGTTTTCTAATTGGATAGGGAGAACTATCATATGGCTTTCAATTACTAGCTGTGGCATGGTGATCCTGTCCTTTGGCACACGCTATGTAAAGTCACATTCTCAACATATAGGATGAAATAAATACCGTCTCCACAAAGTTTTTTGTGTGAGTATGGAAGAGGAGCAATCATCCTTGTCCTGGGTGGGTAAATCCATGTGGCAATGGGATGTACCAACTGGCTTGCTTTTCCACGGAGACTGGTTTGGATTTGGGTTTCCACTCTATAGGCTAAGTTATAGATTATAATTTGTTAAAATATTTAGTCATCATAATAGAGAAATCCTCCTAAAGATACAAGATTATCATTGCCTGATAGAAAATGCTACAAAGTGTACACACACATACATACACACAGGAGAAAATGCCAGTGTCCTCAAGGTAGTTTGTTTCTTCTGTCCACGGGTGAATTTAGGCATCGTTTTATTTTTTAATATTTATTTATTTATTTGAGAGAGCATGAGTGGGGTGGGTGTGCAGAGACAGAGAGGGTCCCAAGCAGGCTCTGTGCTGACCATAGAGAGCCTGATGCGGGGCTCGAACTCAGGAACTGTGAGATCATGATCTGAGCCAAAGTCAGATACTCAACCGACTGGGCCACCCAGGTCCCCCTAGAGATTCTTTTCTTTCTTTCTTTCTTTTTTTTTTTTTGAAAAAAAGTTTTCTATGGCTTCCTTATTTTACAGCTCCCACTGGATCTCTTCTGCCTACAATATACGTATTTTACCATGTTCTATATCTGACCCCAGCATCTTTCTCCAGCTCCATCTTGCAAATTTCCTAGGCATGCACTTCATCCTCTGTTCACTGAGCTTCTCTCATTTCCTTGGAGATAGTGAGTCTTTTAGAACCCTGTTCATGCCATTTCTGCTTCCTAGTATGCTTTCTACATTTTTCTTGGGTTAATCTTATTCACCGGTCAAGATTAGATTAAGTTATCTTCCCAGTGAAGGTTTACTTGACTCTTCCCAGGTGCAATTTGTTATTTAGATCTCTGTCAACCACTGAACTTTGTTAATATCTCTGTTACTGGCTTCTGCTTGTCCATTCATTCAAAAATACTTATTTAGCATCTCTATGTATAGGTGATGACCCCTGGGGCTACATGGTTATTAAGATGGCTGAGGTCCCTGATCTTAGATTAACCTTTAGATGAGTTTTCTCTCTTACTGGACTCTGGAATTTACAGAGGGTAGGAATTTGCCTTATTTTATATTTGCATCGCAACTGCTTAGACTTGCACCTGGCTCAGAGTGCTTATGTCATTAAGAGTGTTCATTTTTTTTATGTTTTCTTGATGAAGAATATTGATCAGTTTTATAAAATCTAACTCTTTAGTGGGTCAACCTAGTATAACTACCGTCTTGGCTTTTAAATTTGGAATAGTTGATGAAGTACCTGGGTGGCTCAGTCGGTTGAGCGTCAGACTTCAGCTCAGGTCATGATCTCACAGTTTGTGAGTTCGAGCCCTGTATTGGGCTCTGTGCTGACAGCTCAGAGCCTGGAATCTGCTTCGGATTCTGTGTCTCTGCCCCTTCCCCACTCACATTCTGTCTCTCTCTCTCAAAAATAAATTAACATTAAGAAAAAAAATTTTAACTTGGAATAGTTGATATGATCATTACTGTCTTTGGGATGTTCTGGGATCTAATGACCTTTTGGTGTAACCCTTTGCATGCCGTTAGTGTGTACAAATCAAATCCTCTCATGGGTGCTTTGGCTCAGTACCGTGGAATGGTCTTATTCCAGAGAGGAAATACAGTCTTTGATTAAATGCCCTTAGCAGGCAGGGACAGGACACAGCTGGGGTTTGAATCAGGCTAAATCCCATCCGATTGAAAATCAAGAAGCTGGTGCTTTCGAAGATTATAAATCTGGAAAGTAGCAGAGATGAGGGGCTATGAGTCCCTGCTCAAAGCAGGTAATGCCACTTCTCTTTGGCTGTTAGTGCTGCTTCTTTCTGGCTGATGTTCCCAGAGTAACTTTAAAGATGGACACAGGGAGGGATACGATTTCAATGCTGGAACTACTCAACCCACTCTTCCCCATTCAAAAAGAGAAGTAATTAAAATCTTGGAGAAGATGTAATTCAGAATATGGAATGTCATGGAAATGAGGAAGACTTGAAATAGAATGCCAGAAACTCTTGTTTCATGTTTCCATGTTTTTCTGAAAGGCTTAAGTACAACTTTACATATAAGAGCTTAAGGCTGGCGAGTTTATCATCTTACTGTTACCAGTGACTTTAGGTCATGGGATTCTGCCTCATGTGACTTGCCTTGGCTTTGTGGTATGTGTATACATCCCACTTGATGAAACCACTCTTCAGCCTTTATTGTGGTTGCTTCTCTGTTCTTGGCCATGAGCTGACTTAGTGTCGCCATGGCCAAGATGAAGACATTCAAAGAGGAGCAAGGTAACTTCTTTCTCAGGCAGCTCTGTGGATGCTGGAGCTGTGTGCATATCTGGCTTTCTCTTGACCAGACTCTCCCCCTGTGCCATATACCCCATCTATGCCGACAGCCTATGCTTCTGAGCTCATTATTCTAAGTGTGTTTGTTTTTGAATCCATACTTCACACGTTTTATTTACATGCTTTATTTTTCATTTTATGAACAAATCGATAACTAGGCTTACTCTTTATTACACTGGATTAGTTTTATTTATTCCTTTTGAATTTGATTAAAAAGCTGTCAAGGAAAAGTCTACATTTTTATTGCAGAATACTTTCACAAAACTGGATATGAGATGTGTTCAGCTAGAACATACTTTTCAAAATAAAACAATGTTTGATATATTCTAGACAGTTATTCTTTTGTTTATCCATGACAACTGAAACTAACCATCAAATGGATAAAGCAATCCAAGTCTAGTCAAGTAATCCTTCAGGCATATGAAAAAAAAGCCTTTTTAAAAAGTTGTTTCTAGATGGATTTAATGTAATTCACCAATAAAGCATCCTCAGAAGCGTAATAAAAATTCTACATAAAATGACATAGCCAGGGCAAAGGAAGATATACAGTTTGATGAAGATTCAAAATGGATGATAACATTAAAAATGAGTGGTCATGAAATTCCTGTATAATATAAAGATCAAAATTCCAGGGCCCTAGTTTTGCTTCTCATTTATAAGACAATATGTTTACGGGACTGCAAATAGTGTGTGTGTATGTGTGTGTGTGTGTGTGTGTGTGTGTATAATCTCCAATGGCAAATGTTTTGAAATGTCATTTTTCTTCAAAAACATGCCATTCAGCTTGTTGTATTTGTACATTTCACCATCTAACATTGAGGACAACTGGGCTGTATTTTATATTTGCACATGCAGAAATGTTTCTGAAAGATGAAATATATCTGTCTTAGTGGAGAACCTGATCTCCTTTGTTCATTTAAAAATGATTAATTTATGACTTCTTTTCTCTGTTGGTATTACTCATGTACAAGTAGGAGTATGGGAACATGCTTGAGGCAGCCAGGGTAGTGAGAAGTCTCACCTGTGTGCACATATACCCATATTGACAACACTCACTCAACCCACGTACACACCCAATGCCCGGGAGCAGCTTTAAAACTGCTGTTTGGATATGTGTTGTGCTCAGCACATTATTTAACAGTGTGGAGCATGTATAATGAAGGCCTCGAAGTGCTAGAAGGAACAGGACTGAAGGGGTTAATGTAGGACACATATAGGCAAATATTGTCAACTATTTTATTCAAATGTTTGGAACTTAAACACAAAATTATCACTAAGTTTTCACAAAATGAGGCATCTGTCGCTTGAAAGGCAAAAAATATTTCAGAAATATGTTTACAGAAATGTAAAAATATTAGGCATCGAGACAGATGTGAACGTATTCAGTAAGTTGTCTTGTCTGTCAGTCTTCCTCTGAGCCGAAGATCTTATTGTACTCACTCAGCATGAGCTCAGCTATCTGGTTTTGGTACACCATATGTACTGCCATGTTACCCATTTCACCTTCAGCTCGCAGAAGGGTGGGTCCAAATACAATCCCCAGGCTTTGTGTGGACATGAGGTTCTCTGCAAAATCTGGCACTTAACCACTTCAGTACACTTCCTACATGGGATGAGAACAGCTGCTTAACTCATTAGGGGTAAACACATTTAAAAGAAATAACATTAGATATCTTCTCTCATAGCACATATCTATACCTAAAATATCTCCTAGAAATCTTCTAGAATGTAAGGTAGTACCTTTGCCTTGTCCCCACAGCATCCCAGTCCCTAGAAGAGAACCTGACATAGAGTATGTACATTTTCCACCAGGAGCAAGAAACTCTTAGATCCAACTGTTACCCTGCTATAATTTGCTTCCTTTAGCTGAGAACATATATTTTTTTTTAATTTTTTTAACGTTTATTTATTTTTGAGAGAGAGAGAGACAGAGCATGAACAGGGCAGAGAGAGAGAGAGGGAGACCCAGAATATGAAGCAGGCTCTAGGCTCTGAGCTGTGAGCACAGAGCCCGACGCGGGTCTCGAACTCACGAGCCATGAGATCATGACCTGAGCCGAAGTCAGACGCTCAACCGACTGAGCCACCGAGGCGCCCCATAACTTTTTATCCCCATAGTAGCTGGACATTGTGAGTGTTCAATAAATGTGGAATGAATGGATAAATAAACAGCAAAAATTACGGTGGGAAGTTAACAAGATTCAGCCTTCAAAATGTTTATAGTCAGGGGTAGCTGGGTAGCTCAGATGGTTAAGCATCTGACCTCAGCTCAAGTCATGATCTGGTGGTTTGTGAATTCGAGCCCCATGTCGGCTCTGTGCTGACAGCTCAGAGCCTGGAGCCTACTTCAGATTCTGTGTCTCCCTCTCTCTCTGTCCCTCCCCTGTTCACATTCTGTCTCTCTGTCTGCCTGTCTCTGTCTGTCTGTCTCTCTCTCAAAACTAAATAAATATTAAAATTTTTTTTTGAAGTTTATAGTCAATGGAGGAAACAGGTGAGATGTGCCTATGTAAGAATCCAAGCACAATAAATAAGAACAATATACGCATAGTTGATGATGGAAAGTAGACATAAACCAAAGAATAATAATAAGTTTTTAGTGATTGGAGTAAGAACAGCGTTCCTGACAAATGCTAACTGGAATATGTTTTGTAGAGAAGGTAGGTTCTGAGACATTTAGGTGTATGGCACAATTCTAAGTGTCTATCTTTTTGGCCATCCAATTTAGCTCACACTTCAATAAAATACAGAGTCCTGTAGCATTTGCACAAGAAAAGAGTCCCACTGGAATCAAAGAAATGTTTGCTTGTGTGAGGACTGTATGGGGAGCTGGAATACCTATGAAACATTAGGATGTGGTTTTTATTAATGGTTATGCCTTGCCTGCTTCAACACAGGACTCTTAAAAGGAAAATAAAGCCCCATCTGATATATTGAGACTTTTAAACAATGATGCTTGTTCTTACCATTGGAGCTTACTTCATTTTATATTAAACTTAGAAAGGGTGAGGTTTTAGTGATGTTAAGGAAATAGGGATAGCATATGGAAGGATAGGGTGCTGAGAAATACTAAACTCTGAACTCTACCAGACCTCCCGACCCAAGGGAAATATGAGTGTTGAGAAGAAAGTGAGGCAAAGGGTCTTTATCGCAAGGCAGTCGGGTCTCCATCTCAGGGCTCACTGTGGAACACTGGAATGCTGGACTGGAGAGGATCCTTTGTTTGGTCGTATATAAGAGGAGGCAGGCAGATTTGATTTATTTATCTCTTCATAAACTCAGATTGCTGAAGTACCAGTTCTGTGACCAAGAAACCATGCCTTCTCTCTCCTGAATGAAACTGAGAAGGACCCACACCATTACTTTATGAGTCCCCACAGCACAATTGCATGGCCAAGAAAATGTCCTTGACTTGCTCAACATGAAAAAATGAAGTGTTGTTCTAAATAATTATATTATCATCTCATTCAATACTCATAATAATTCCATGAGGCGCCTCTATTATTAAGCCCATTTTACACATGTAAAGACTGAGGCTGAGAGAGGTGAAGTGCTTGATGGCATACAAAGCTGAGGTTCAAACCTAGGCAGTTTGGTTCCAATGCCTTTGGAAGCATCATCATGGTATGTGTTATGACTCCTATTCTTAAATACTGGGCCAGTTTTTCATTCTGCCATCTTCCATAACATTATAAGATCCTTCCATAAAGGGCCTGGATTTGTATTCCCCACTGTGGAATTGAGATTGACAGCCTGATTCTAGTAGATTTACTGTGGGCAAAATAACTCTCAAATTTCGACTGAATATTAAAGATATCCTGCCTCCCATTTTCATTTTTTTTTCCTGCTTTCAATGGAGAGCATTTATACCTGTGAGCAGCGTTGACTTGGCTACATTCTGGAAAGTGTTCTCATATTTTAGAGTGTCACTGAGTTATCAGAGACTTCAAGTTTAAAGTTTCCTTTGGAATATAAGAAACTCTACCACTTTCTAACTGCATTTACCAAAGTCTGTGAAGTGATTTAAACATTCTTCTAATCTGGGGTGGGGACAAATGGAGTGAATGAGTCTTTGCTTCATTTTAATATACCTATTATTAAATTTCAGTTTAAGATCTCTCTTGAGCCTTTCCCAGAGCCTCTTATTATAAAAGTCATTAATAATATTTACCGTAAGGGAAAAACAGACTTTTCTCTTTTGATTTTAAAGTAACACCTTTTTGGGGCGCCTGGGTGGCGCAGTCGGTTAAGCGTCCGACTTCAGCCAGGTCACGATCTCGCGGTCTGTGAGTTCGAGCCCCGCGTCAGGCTCTGGGCTGATGGCTCGGAGCCTGGAGCCTGTTTCCGATTCTGTGTCTCCCTCTCTCTCTGCCCCTCCCCCATTCATGCTCTGTCTCTCTCTGTCCCAAAAATAAATAAAAAACGTTGAAAAAAAAAAAATTAAAAAAAAAAAAAAAAGAGTGAAAGTTTAAAAAAAAAAAAAAATAAAGTAACACCTTTTTTGTGATACTCCTTCATTGACTCTCTCACAATTAAAAAAAAACTCATTAAAAGCAAATATAGAAACATATCTAATCCAGTGAGTACCTATTAGGCAAAAGTTGCCTTAACAACTTTATCCATAGCTGGCACAGATCTAAGTTGATAAGATTTTTCTAGCAGAGAACAGGGCTCAGAGGTAACAGGGAACAGAGAAGGTAGAAAAGAAGCAAGAAAGTATTGAAAGTGTGAAGGCAAACCACTGATATAAGGCATCTTGACCAACAGGGTAGAAGAAAATTAGGACTGGAGTCCAGGGAGACTGGGAGGGGAAAGGGATGATGTGAAGATTAAGGATTGAAGGTATATTTTCCTATTCAATAATAGCTATAATTTTAATAGGTGGAGGCAAAGTGAAATTTGGGATAGTTGGGAGACAGAACTGCATCAGACTTCCAAAAGGTGAGGCTAGAAATCAAGGGAGTCCAAGAGCCCACTATTGGAGAGGGCAGTCAGGGCTCTCAGGAGGGTGCAAGAGTACCCTGGAAGAGGCCTGTAGTATCTGGAGGAACTTGGGTGTGTGTGGGGTGTGTGTGACTCAGCTTTCCAGGGCATACCAGAAAGTTACAGCATTTAGGACATGGGCCATGAGGGGAGAGAAAGAAGGATGAAATGGGGCTAGACTAGTTATCAATTTTTCCAGAGTTCTTCCTATTTTTCCTGCTCAGCCAAAGGCCTGGTCTTTGAATATAGAGTAGGGCCAAATCTAGAGGAGGAAACCAAACTGAGTTTAAATAGGGTGGAGAGTAGGAGGCTAGCACTGCATGTCAGAACCCACCTCAAGGAAAGATTTCTCTATCTTAGCCAGTGGGTTATGCAAGAGGACTCCTGTAAGGGATTTCTGCCAATGCATCAGTTTCATAAATTTTTGGGGACAAATGTTCATTTTGTGCTTTTATGCGTGTGTAAATGTGGAGCATTCATTCCATTTCAAACTTGTATCCTTTCTGTCCATTTCTCTGCACACTTTCTACTTGATATTAATAGAACCAGCTTTAACGTATGAGTGCTTTAGCTTTAAAATAATCTTGTTATCAGTAGATTTTACTAAACGACGCATAGTTTTGTTTTCTTGTTACAGCTGCGTTATTGCAGGTTAAATTTCCTTAACAGCTTGGAGTTCTCTCCTAATTTTGGAAAATTAAGTTACTTGGAGTAACTTTTAGAAAAATCGAATGTAGTTAAGGAAGAAAGTTAATAAGATAATGTGGATGTGTATTAAATAGAATACATGCCATTTTTCTTATGCAGTGTTACTGAATGTGTGCTTGTGTGTGTGTGTGTGTGTGTGTGTGTGTGTGTTTATGTGTATTTCATTGGCAATTGTTTTTCTGAATGTCAACCAACCAGTAGCTGGTGTGTTGAGAAATCAAACAAGCTTTCAGTGAGAAAAGATACTGATAATGAAGACCAGTTTGGGGTAGAAGTCACCATCTACCACATTATATGATTCATGTAGCTAGGCAAATACATTCTCACATCAATGTTTAAATTGGATTAGATTCCTTTCTAATAGCGAGTAGACATTTCCAGCAAAGAAGTCCCCAAAACTGGGGATGTGTTGGAAAATGTATTAAGGTCATTATAAACTTCCTTATTCAAATGTGAACTTACCTATTCTCTACCTCAAAAAACTGTTAAATAGTTAAGGGGTTGATTTAGGACCACATAGGGAATCGACCAGACTTTCAAAGTATAGCTTGGAAATTATTTAAATCTCAGGGTTTTTTTGTTTGTTTGTTTTGTTCTGTTTTTTACCTCAAATCAATGAATTTCAAATTTCCACTCCCACTGTGGGGACCAGCTGCATACTGCAAGTGCCATTAAATCTAAAGACTTCAAGTAGTAAACACATGCACAGGAGAAACATAGGCTACTGAAAGAAAGAAAAGCCATCCACAGAAAAAAAACTCTAGTACCAAAGGCAGAAAACTCTCAAAAATAGTTAAATTATACTTCCAGTAGCTTAAAATGCAGTTGAGTCATAGATTTGGAAGGGAAGATCTGACTCAGAAACCATGTAGGTTTTTACTATGAGTCTGATGATACCTTTCACAACGTGAGTTCTGAAAAACCCCCTTTCTGTGATATGCTTTGCAAAAATAGCATGCCAAAGTAAGATAAGTTTTGGAGAAAATTGTATGCCACTTTTTCTTCTTGCAAATTCATGATACACAATAGCATAATAAAGGCTCTGAAAAGTCCTGCAGAAAAAAATACCGCTGCTTCTCTTTGACTCGTGTCTTCCTTAACTGACTTAGATGTCATAGATTGGCTTTCCTGAGGAGCATGGATTAGGAAATGCTGCTCTAGCTGGTTTTGCTAAAGGCCTACTGTGTAGGTTTGAAAGGGTAATGGATTTTACCCTCCTATGCCACCTGGCTTTGGAACTCTGTAGCAGCTAAGTCAAAGAGGTCAGATTGTGGTCATTTCTGGAAAGTTCCACCCTGCTGGCAGGGCTTAGATTTCATTAGGCCTTAAATGCCATGACAGTGTTGTAAATTTTGAGCTACAATTTGACCTGTTTTCAGCGAAGAAATGAAAGAAACCTCCCTTCTATGGCAAAACAAAGACTAAAAGGCAAAACAACACATCGGAATGAGAAAGGTGAGAGCAAAGACATGGTTGAAAGATTAATGTACAGTGAACTGATGGATGGGTAAGGAGGCACAAAAACATTCAGATCTTATAACAATATTTGGGAATTCCTCTGCATGGTTGTTTACTCACCATTAATTTATTCCCAGAAATGCGTACAGCAAAGATTCTAAGCGACGTGAAAAGCTCAAAGTTTAGTGACTGTGAATGCTTGACTAAAAAGACCCAAAACTGCACTCTTTTGAAAATGACTATTTATTAATACTGCTTAGTTTAAAATAGCCTGACAAAAATAATTATGATTTTTTAAAATTTGTTCATGAAATATCACTTGATATACATTCACTATAAAAGCAATTCTAATACTGTTAAATAAAATTCAAGTTTATAAAATCTTGAAATGGGTAAGAATTCATTTTTCTGGCAAGAGCTGAAAAAATGATATGCAGTTTATGGCATAAAAAGGAGAGGAAATGCCAGAGCTGCTTTTTGTCGGGTCCAAATGGAAGGAGCAATGATCCATCAATTTAAGATTATTTTAGAAATAATCTATGATCCAGTGCTACAGATGTTGGACCCCAGACAAAAAAATCCTTGCAGCCTTATGCTGGGTAACTTTTTTCCAAAAATGAGCTGAATTGCTAACCCAAAGAAATTTCTTAGTTGCTTTAAATCACTACCAAATGACTCAAACTGGAGGAGAGCTTTACTATAAAACTCAAAATTAATGCTGAATTAAGACCAACGCTTTTAATAATAGTCCAGTTGCAAACAAATATACAGATGCAACCTTTCTTTTAACTCTGTGCTTTACTGTTACCATAGTGACTTGCAAAGGAAGTTGAAAGGCACATAATTGCCTGTAGGACAACTCTCAAGTTATTGGAGGTGGACTACAAGTCTTCCCTTCCCTATCTCCAGAATGCTGTTATTTTCCAACACACACAACTTTAGGATGGCTTAACTTGAATGGGGAAATTGCGGTGGTAAATGTTCTCTTGCCATCAGGTCAGACCTACCTCACAAAATATAGCTTATCCACTGTATGTGAAATGTTACCTCTGACTTTGACCACTTAAGGAAAGAGAAGCTGTTTAAAATAGAATACATTTTCAATGTTTGACTTCTGTTTCCTATGTGCTACAACTATTTTCGGGGGATCCTTGCTAACCATAGCTTGCTACCCTCAATTTGCACAAACTATGCTGCTGCTTACGTTGGCTTCCTTCCTTCCTTTCTTCCTTCCTTTCTTCCTTCTTTTCTTTTCTTCTTTTCTCTTTCTTTCTTTCTTTCTTTCTTTCTTTTTCTCTTTCTTTCTTTCTTTCCTTTTTTCTTTTATTTTTCTTTCTTGCTCTCTTGCTTTCATTCTTTTTGTCTCTCTTTCTCTCCCTCCCTCTATCTCTTTTTCTTTCTTTCTTTCTTTCTTTCTCTCTCTCCGCCCCCTCTCTCTCCCTTCCTTCCTTCCTTCCTCCCTTCCTTCTAATAAGATTCGGGACTAAGCAGGATTTCAACTTTCTCCCCTACAGTTATGGCAGTATGTTAGAAAAATTTTCAAATATTGCAAAAGCAGAACAAATTTAACAAATGTTTTTGCATTTAACACCAATGTGTGTTGAGGTGGTCATTCACTGGTAATTCAGTTATTAACAAATTTTTTTTAATGTTTATTTTTGAGAGAGAGAGAGAGAGAGACAGAGACAGAGACAGAGGGTGAGTGGGGGAGTAGCAGAGAGAGAGGGAGACACAGAATCCGAAGCAGGCTCCAGGCTCTGAGCTGTCAGCACAGAGCCCAATGTGGGGCTCAAACTGGCGAACTGCAAGATCATGACATGAGCCGAAGTCGGACACAACCAACTGAGCCACCTAGGCGCCCCCAGTAATTCAGCTGTTTTTAATATAAGCTATAAATCAATTTGTTTAAACTAATTATAAAGTGCTCAATTTTGTATTTAAGTATTGTATTATTATTTTCCAAAGCAAGTTAATAACTATTCAATCATGGCTATTTTTTGACACTTTTACTTTTGTTCTTTGCATTTATTAAATAACTTTTTTATACTGACTTCAATGCAGAAGATTGAAACATTTTCAATTATTTACTTGTTTCATACCCTTATTGATTGGATATTATAGGGAGAGTATAAAGCATCTTTAAAGAAATATTCAGAATATCTAATAAGATAGGAAGACCTGATAAAGTAAAAAAAAAGAATACCCCATGGACTTCAAAATGACTTATCTCTACAGGAATATATATTCTATAAGGTAACACCACCATAGATAAAATGGATATTATAGCCAAAGCCCTTATATAATAGATATCAAAAAGGAACACTAACAGTAATTACTATTTGTTGAATATCTATTATGTGCTAATCCCTGGGCTTCAAATATATCACAATTTCTGAAGGTAGATTTAAAAATCCTCTGTAATTTGTTTTTTTTTTTTCTAATTTAAAGTAACTTTAGGTTAGAATTTGAAAATTTTAAAGAAGTATAATAAAGAAAAAAGCCCACCAGTAACCATGAAGAGTAACTCAATGTAACTATTATTGATTCATAAAAATCTATTGAGTGCCTATTAGGTGTTGGATACTGTTTCGGATGTCAGAGATAGTACAATGAGTAAAACAGACCCTGCCCACAGTCCACATGAAGCCTATAATCTAATGGGAGAACCAGACAACATAATATACCAATCAATATACAATGTGATTTTAGGCACTGAAGTACAAGAAAAACTGAAAAGTAGTAGTTCTTCCATTGATCCTGGGAACCTTTTAAAAAATCCTAGTCATCCAGAGTCCATCTCTAGACATTCTTGTTTACTTAGTATGGGTGGGGTCTGCCTGCCTGCAGATAATGTAGCCCTCAGATAATTCTACTGAGCAGAGTGTAGTGGGAAATGCTACCTGTAACAGACCAGGTACTCAGGGAGCCCTCTTGAGGGAAGGGACATTTGAGCAGAGACTCGGTTAGTTGCACATACCAGGAAAGGGAGAATCCCAGGAAGGGAAGAGTAGGTACAAAGCCCCAGTGGTGAGGTTGTGCTTGGTGGTTCTAGAAATAGAGAAGGGGATAGTATGGCTAAAGACTCGAGAGTGAGGCAAAGGAGGTAGGAGATGCCGTGGGGGGTCTTGCAGGCCTTGATAAAAGTTCAGGATCTAATTCCAAGAATGTGGGAATCCATTCTTGGGTTTTGAGCAGGAGAGTGACACTGCCAATATTTAGGTGATATGAAGTGTAAATAAATTATCTTCATTTGTATTTGAGAAAATACTTTCTATATAATTTGTATACAGCATTTTTCACTTTGATCATGAGCAATTCTCATGTCTTACATATGTAATACATATTATTTCCTCATTACCTTATATGGGACAGAATGGCTTGTACCCTATACCTTATGACTTCTTAGTATAAGTGAAATTGATATATAAAAACATCTTTCCATGTATTCCTCCTCCACACTTTGGGGTATTTCTTTAGGCAGTTGTTCCCAACCAGGGGCAATTTTGGACCCCACCCCTACCCCAGGAGACATTTGGCAATATTGGAGACATTTTTGATTGTCATCACTGGGAGGGGAGTTGCTACTGGCAGTTTGTGGGTACAGGCAAAGGATGCTGCTAAACGTCCCACAATGCACAGGACAGACTTTTGTCACAAAAATTATCCAGCCCCAATGTCAATAGTGCTGCTGTTGAGAAATTCTGCCTTACAGTAAAATACCAGAATTGTAGCGACTAGATCAATGGTTCTCAAACTTGACCATTCGTGAGATTTATTGGAAGCCATGTGAAAACACAGATGGCTGAGCTCCACCTGCAGATTTCTGATTCACCACGTGGGCAAACTTGAGAATCTGCATTCCCTCCAAGTTTGCAGACGATGATACTGCTCCTCCTGGGTTGCAGTTTGAGAACTCACACTAGATCGTTCAGTTACGGCTCTTCTTTTCTTAAAATACGAAAACATGTGGGAGAGCCTGCTAGTCCTATTAACATCATTATCATCTGGTGTTATTCTTTTTAAAATAGTTGCCAATTGATAGGTATTTTTCAATGGTCGTCATTCTTTGAATGTAGGAATGTGTGCAAAGTTAAAGAAAAAAAAAAAACCCAACCCTGAGGTGGATATCTTCTTCTGTGACTAGCTATTCGTATCTACTCCTCCCTTTCTTATTGAGAGCATGTAATTTTGTTTGCTTGCTAGTTTAATCCATTTTATTTACCTTGTATGACAAAACTAATGCATAGACTTTGGAAAAAAATGTCCTAATCAGGAGTATCTAGAATAAAAAAGTAAATACCTCCTGTTTCCTCGTCAAACTCCTTAATGATAACTATAATTTAACAGATGGGTGCTCTATCTATCTATCTATCTATGTATCTATCTATCTATCATCTATCTATCTATTTCTTGTTAAAAAAGAATAAAATAAAAAATATATAATATGCTACAATTTCTTCCCCCTCCCCTTGACTATATATCGTGGGCATCTTTCCAAGTCAGTATATATAAAAATGCCTCATCCTTTTTAAAAGTGGTTACATTTCATAGTATGGAAATACCTTAATTTACTTAGCCATTCCCCTGCTGCTTGGCTTATAGGTTGCTTCTAATTCTTTGCTATTACAGACAATGTCACAATGAACATTCTTGAATTTATAGATTTGTAAGTTTTTTATGTAGTAAGAAGCATAGTATTTCATTATTTTTGTTGTATTTATATTCTCCCAATTATTCTGTTCTTTTCTTTATTTATATTTACCATTTTTTATTACAAAATTCACCAATTTAAAGACATCAGATAAATATCATAAATGTTTTCTTCTAGTTTTTAAATAATTTTATTTTTCAACATACCCTCTAATTCATCTTAAATATATTTTAGTGTGTGAAATATGATGGTAATCTAAATTTATTTTTTGTAAAAGCTAGCTAATTCCCCCCAATAACATTTGGTTGCATGAATTGCCCATTCTCCATTGATTTGTGATGTTATATTTTGATGGCAGCTTTCTATAGTCACAGACACACATAGCTGGCATATTTTACTTTGCTGATGATCTCTGTATATATTCTAAACTATTATATTTTAGGGATATCCTCCATATTTTTTTTTCAGATATAAAATAAAATTTTCAGATGAAAAGAATGAGCCTGATAAAGATTGAATAATTTGGCCAAAGCCATGTAGGAGGTAGAAGATCCTAGATTAAGATGCAGATTTTTATTGCTCTGGGATATGGATAGTCTTTCCACAAATAATTGAGATTCAACAATTTTAAGTTTGAAATCAAGGGGTTTCTTAACGGTGAGTCCTGAGGCCCGGGGGGAGAGTTAGAGTCAACAAGAAGTCTTGGGTGATAAATTTTGATATTTTAAATCAGCTAATTCACATCCAAGGATATATTTACAGAATTGAGAAGGATGTTTTTAGGTAGAAGAAAAACTATTTAATCTGCATTATTTTTTTCTCCAGATTCACACAGTATTTTCAACTCTTGAAAGCATTCATTTCTCATTGTGAATGGAAATACACTATTGGCAAAGTAGATGGAGAATTTCAGGTATGGTTTCCCTTAGGTGTTTCTCTCAAATTTTAAAATGGTTTTAGCCATCCACAACAGTAAAGGAAGTCTTAATTTTTATGCCCCTGAGCACTGCGGATATACCTGTAGCTACTGATCATATCCCCATCCTCAGAAGACATTGATTTAGGATGAAAGGTTAGGAAATATATTATACGTTAGGATTATCTTTAGAAAGGAAAACATAGTAAGCCCATCATTATTCTCTACCTGAATTTGTTCAATAAAGCAGTTAAAAAGGCTAGTATATCATAGAAAAATTTTTACACAGAATATTGGGGATTGTGCATGGATCAGCATTAATTAGGCCAACCAAATAAAGAACTTAATTATAAAATAGTAGTGGAAAACACAGAACTTAAATATTTGCCTTGTGACGTTAGATAAAACTAAAAGGAATGCTATCAATATGCAAAGTCAGAATTCATCAACCTTCTAGCTTTTCTTTTCACATCGGTGAGAATAGCTATTTTACTTCCCACTAAGGGCATCGATATCAAATCTTCAGTAGTTTTTTTTGAAAATTGTTTCCTTGTTTAAAAGATCCCAGAATAGCTGAAAGAGAATGAGTTGCAATTCAGATATCATCATTCAATCATCCATGCTTAATTTTACTTTCTGAGGGAAAAAATAAGGTTCAGGCACTTTTTCTTTTACGGTGACTTGACTTTAGGAGAGACACTGCACGACCAGAGAACATGAAGTGAACGTGCCCCGCACAGGGATACGCTTCTCAACAATGGGGTGCGGGAGTGGAAGGTGTGGGATTTGGAAAAGAGAACAGTTAGAGAAGTCCTGATGACTGAGTGCAGAAAGCCATGATATGGGAGAAAAAGTCTTCTTTCCTCTTATAAATCCAGTTCCTGGAATTAGCTCAGAGACTGACTTCACCTCCACATGCAGAATTCGAGCTGTGGAAACAGCCTAGGCTGCTTCAAAAGATTCATACTTATTACAGAAAATTTAGGAAAATGCAGACAAGTCGAAATAGAAAATTAAAATCTGTCATATTTCTATGACGTAGACATCACTGCTATTAACGTTTGGTTTTGATGTTTCCATATGTGTACTGGAAGAATACTGTGAGCATTTGTCAAGGTTATTAAATATTCTGGACATAAAAAGGCCATGAGTTCCCCATCAGGAGGTGTTCAGGGATAGTCAAGATTCTTCTATTAGACGGCAAGTTGAATGACATTTAAAATGTGGTTTGGGCTCCCAGATTAAAACGAAAGAATGGACAGTCCTCATTCGAGATGAGGTGGGATAATATATAATAACTAAGGTTTCTTTCCCACCCTCCCTTGTATTCCTTACATTTCCCCAAGATTCAGTCAGCAGCATTTTGAGCTCAGTGAAGGGGTGATACAGCAGAAAAGCAGAGAACATGCCTTGGAGGTTTGCAAGAGAGGGCATGTGAATTCCGAGGAATGTAGCTTTCAGTTATAAAAGCCTAAGTGCCTAAGGACCCAGAGTTGCCACAATGGCCGAACCAGCAGGTTGGAAAGGAGATGAAGAACCAGGCTACCCTGCTACCAGATAAAAGAGAGATTCTCTGGACTGAGAGAAGGAGAGTTGCGGGGGAAGAGAGCTGAGACTTTGGTGAAGTCCTACAGAAGTGGGCCAGTCCTGGGCACCCCCCTCCCCTTCCTGGAAAATACACACTGTTAGAAAGCTTGAGGATTCTGAGATCAGACAGACCCAGATTCTTCTTAGGGAAAACCCAAGTATAAAGCAGGATTCCAGAGTTCCTCATGTTCAGTATATCGGAAATAGATAGTAAATATTTCAGGGGATATCCAGGTAAAGGTGACATAAAATAGCCACACAGAGTTCTGCCTGAATAGTGTCTAAAACCCAGATCTGGGACTGGCAGTTGGAGATGATGATAGAAAATCAGAAAAGAATGAAGATAAGCTAGGACAGGTGGTAAGAGCCAGACAAGTTTCTACCCTGCTGATCTGTTTTATTATCTTTTTCCAGTAGAATGTAAACATCTTAAGCACCAGGATTTCATCTGTTTTTGTTTAGTGCTGTATCTCTAGACCAAGATTAGTATTTGACTCATAGTACTAGATGCTCAATAAATATTTATTGAAATATTGTATAAATGGATGCTCTCCCTGGCCCCAACAAATGCTTAGGCTGTACATAGCCCTCCAGAACTAGAAATGAACCAGGAAAATGTCTAGAAGACACTCCGAGTCGACTAAATAATTTAGAACAATGGACCTTGAAAGGGAAATTAGTTTTGATTATGGCACAATATTTACATTTCCTGCACACCGGAGTTTCATTCTTACTCGGTGATGATGAGAACATAAAGGCAGCAGAGACAAAGGAGTGATTATTTCTGGAAAGCTTGTTAGGGGCCTATAATTGTACAGCATGCCTTTCCTTCGTATGTACTATTGACAATGAATTTCCAACATGTACCCAGTTTGAACAAAATTGGAGAAAGGGACTTAGAATAGAATGTAATTTTTATCTGGTTTATATTATGGATGGTTGAAGTTAAAGATAATGACACCATCTAAAATCTGACCACCAAATTCCATTTTAGGTAAAATGCTTGATGTATCTGCAAAAATGCAAACCCTTTCAAAATGTGTATAATGTTTGGCTCAAGGACAGAAACTATTTATTTTGCTTTTACATATATAAATTTATAATCTGTACTGTGGTAGAGAAATAAAATGTGCCAGTTTCTGCATATGTCCTTGTACATATGGATGTCGGACTAACTCAGATTCTATTGTTCAGCTCACCCATTTGTAATCACCTGTTAATAATAAGTTCTATGAGCTGGATGAAATGTATCATTTTTTTAGGGACCACGAAGAAGCCCTATACTGGGCTTTATAAAAGAGTCTTCTAGTTTCTAAGCTGCTTATGGACCATTCCTAAATTTACCAATTTGACAATGATGGTGGCTGCTTTGGATGCAGAAATACGCCACTCAGATTCCCTGACTAGCTGTAGGAAATGATGACCTTAGTTGTCTTCTTCAAGGTTTACTTCAACTGCAGTGAGCCACCTTGCCCAAGGGCATTGACTGACCCACTACAGATATAAATGTGGCCATTTCCTCTCACTGTGGGATAGCACCAATGGGCTCCCTGTGGGGTTGACTGAAATTTGGTTGGGTCCACATCTTGATTGAACTCCTTCTGCCCAATCCTATTCTCACCCTCTCTCTTCCAGAGGTCAATCCCTAGTAAACACCCTGCATGTTGAACTCTGTTTCAGGGCCTCCCTGTAGAGAACATACTGTGATTATTGGTTCTAAAAGTGGTCCAAGAAAGCCGGCAAAGATAGGATTTGGAGCTGGGTCACTTGCTGCCTGGCTGGCAATGAAGAATCTGTCATGATAGCAGCCAAGTGCAGTTGCGTCTTGGCACAGGGTAGCCATCCAGTTATAAACTCTCCCTGGTGGTGAATTGGGATGTTACATCCATGAAGGAGACACTAGTAGTTGATATAACATGTTAGACATTAAAAAATAATGGTGGGAGTTTGTGCATAGTAAATGCAAGATCAATGAGATTGAAGGGCTATTCTTAAGCACCATGGATACTCTACAAGAACATTGTTTGCAATTATAAGGCTTTACCTTGTAAATCAGGGTTGGCTGTAGGAGTGTCCATTACAGAACTAGGCTTTTGGATAACAATGGGGATGATAAAATGCTGAAATAATAGAGGCCAGGTGGTAGGACTTAATTGCTAAAAGCCAGGTAGATACAGTTACAATAATAAGCAGCAGGGCCCAGAGGCAGCCAAGGGGACCTGACTCACAGTAAATTATGGAGACAGTTAATAGAATATGGGATCCCCAAGAACAAAGTCAATGGGGACCAAGAAGGACACTATTCAGCTTATGTCATTGTGTTAGAATGATGTATGTAGTCATTGTTCTACAGGCTACCGCTGCTCCTGAGCACTTGGGGCTTCCTGACCAGGGGCCAGCAGGCCAGAAGAGTGACCTTCTAGGCAGGAGTCAGTAACCCCGATCAAGTGGAGGAGAATGAGTTGCTGTTACACAATGGGGATATGTGTCACATCCAGATGATCCACATAAGATCTTCAAGTTCTTTGTCACTCAGTTGTGACAGAGATGGTTAAGGGATAGGGCAACAATGCTTGAGAATACATGGTGATCAGAGCTTCGGCCCCTCAAAGATGAAGGCCTGAGTTGCTGCAGTAAGCAGCCACCATGACTGGCAGAGGTGATAACTGAAGGGGAGGGGAACTAGAAGGGACAGTGGAGAAGGGAGACAATGAGTGTCAGTCATGGGCTTGGACCCAGCTTCCGCTGTAGGTCTTGGGTCATCCCACTAAAGCTGCCTCTTCAAAGGTTCCCTCAGGAAGCAAGGCCTGCTGGAGTCCTGGGGAACTGCCTCCCAAGCATACATTAGGAATAGATTTAAACAGTTCAAAGGGTGGACTGTGGTAAACATAGGATGTGCTGCCCAGGTGTCTCTTCAAGGAGGGACTATTGTTCCAGCTGCAGGAGTCAGCAGTGAGCTTCAGTGGTCAGCTCCTCCATAATTTGCCTCAACTGAAGACAGCCTCACCCCAGGAGACCCTTAGAGACAGCCCTTGGCCCAATGACTGATCACAGTGAGGGCAAAAAGGCCAAGATGTTTTGGTCCATCTGTTGACAACTCTGAGGGGCCATAGATGCTCCAGAACTCCTGTGGGTTGGCCAGGCTTTGTTGGGCCACATCATAGCTTGACTTTTCTTTCCTCCCCATCTTGTTCCACTCTTTCCATTGGTGTTCATAGATAACCATAACCATGTCAAATCCAATCTGTGATTTTAGTCATGAGCTCTGGGGAATCAGAGAAATTCTAGAAAGAAAGAGAACTGCTCCTGAAAAAGGAGACCTAAAATCTAGTTCAGAGTCAAGTTCTGACTAGCTCTGTGTTCATGAATCATTCCCTTCCACTCCAAATTTATGTTTTATCATCAATAAAACTGGGATAAAACCTACAAAATTCTAGTTATAAATAAGAAAAAAGTACAGCGTAGTGTTGATAGTCAATAATATTGTAGTAATGTTGTAGGGGAACAAACAGACAGACTTGGGATAAAGCCATCATGCCTTGTGAATAGTACCTTCTATTTTGTAGATTATGGAAATGTTAATTTTTATTACATGTGATTACATTTACTTCTGTCAGTTGTTAGTTTATAAACAAGGAGAAGATTAGGACTCACTGGTTTTCCACTCTGGCTAGAGTTTTGAAAAAGCAAAGCAATTGCAGTGATCCTGATTTAGTTTCCAGGGTTGAGACCTAGGTCTCTGAGTTTCTAAAAAGTGTCACAGGCAAATCGGGTGTGCATCAAGGTTTAAAGACTTTTGGCTAAACGACCTGTCTAAAGCTCATACAGCCAATTAAGTCAAAAAGTTGAGACTCAAACCTAGACCTTTCTATGCCTCTCTTGAGTTTTATCTGCTATCATTCATACTTAGTTTTCATTCTTGTACATATATCTTATCACAATATTATGTGCTAGTCATAAAATATAATAATAGAGATAAGAGGGATTTTGAACTTAAAGCATTGTATAAATATACTATCGTTATTAAATATTAAAATAATTACTCCTATGCCATTAGAACTAAACCATGTGATTTGTGTGCTTTTAGTGAATAAAAGGTGAAACTCTATAGGTAACAAAAGATATTTTTAAGATTATATGAACTGAGCATAAATCAACAAAAGTGACACCAAGGCTGAAATAATGTAAGCACACGTAAAATGAAACATTTCGGTGAAGTCAAAGCAGAGTAACGTACTGCAACTGTCCTGTTCCCCTATCTTGAACACACTGACTTAATTTGGCATCACGAAGGAAGAGAATAGCATTAAGACACAGAAAAGATAAATAGAGAAATGCAGATCATTTTAGTGTGATCATGACCGAGCCATTCATATTTCTCATATAGCCTGGAAACAACCTCATACTTATTGGAAGATGTGACCTTTAAATCTTCCTTACTTGCAAAAAGACAAATATTCTAGAAGCCGGGTGTTAGCTTGCGGAATCATCTGTCCTGCCTTCTCTTCGATTGGAGGCTACTGCAGGGAGAGTGCAAATTGTAGATGAGCAAATGTGTTACTTATTCTTTTCATTTGCAGACTTAGGGTAAGCTTCCGTCGACAGTTCCCTGATTTCTTTAACATGGCAAATCTTTAATCAGTCTAGATATGTTAAAATGTGATTTTTTACAGTGAATTGACCTGAGTTGAGTACTTGAGTTGAAATGTGTATTTTTCCCCCTCAAAAGCTGACTTATAGGGGGAAAAAATCAGATATTCTACGATATACTTTGCCTTAGTGACAAGATGTTTTTGGGGAAATCATCCAAGCTTGAAATAAAATCTTTATTGAAAGTAATTCTACATTCATGCCAGTCAGATACATGGTAGGATTAGACCAGATATCCCAGGGGAAAGCTACAGTATATGCACCAGGCAGAGTTGATTATTTGGACCTCCTGTCAGTTCTTAACTTCCTGACAATGGCTGAAGCATTCACAGCCGCTACAACTGTGTTTTCATCTTTATTTTGAGAGAAAGTTAATACACTTTACCTTAACTATGCCCAATGTACTGGAAAATAATCCAGTAATAAGATACACCCCACCTACCAAGTGATATCTGTATGCAGAGAGCATTTAGTTGTGCATTTTAAGAACACAAATATAAGCAGCGAATGACTGAAAGATATTGTGATTATTTTTTCTACTTGAACTTTTAAATTTTTCTGGCAAAGCCTCCTATGCTGTCTTAAAATCAATGTGTATCCATAGTCATGGAGCCAAGTAAATGGTTTTCACTGTAAACTCCCTTCAAATGGCAGGGCAGCCTTTATTATTATTATTATTATTATTATTATTATTATGAGTAATTAGGTTATCAATGTTATTTGATGTTAAAAAGAAAGACACTGGTGTGTCAGGTGACATCTGCTTCAACTTAGAGAATCAAAAACAGCTTAGGATGTCACTTTTGCAAAAGTCATAGAATTGCTTTTGGGGCCTAGTTAACACTGTAACTAAAGAGGAGAGAAAAAGTCATACTTTCAAATCTGGACTTATATTCTGATTCATTATAAAAACAACATATCAGTGTAGTTTTAGAGCAAAGGGAAAGACACAACCCCCAATAAATGTTTGACAATGACCAGGTTTGTTTAAAAATTCAGAACTTTATTTTCTAATTCTCATTTTTTGGTTGTATATTCTAAAATTTATTGCTGTCACCTCACCAAAGAATGGAAGCAAGAAGATGAAGTGGCCCATGACTCAAGTTTAAGGACAGAAATAATGGTCTCGTTTTATGTTTCCCCAAATTATATAACCTCCTCCCCTAAACAAAGAAGTCTCCAAGGTGAAAAGAATATGTGTTTTGAGAACCATGTTTCCTATCTGAGCAGGTCACTGGTTAAAAAAGCTAAGTTAAACTTAAGTTAAAACTTAAGTTTAAAAAAGTTTGGTTTTTAAATGTAAGAAGATCATAAATGTCCTTAAGTTAAAACTTCAGTTTAAAAAAGTTTGGTTTTTAAATGTAAGAAGATCATAAATGTCCTTCAGCGGGTGACTAGATAAGCCAACGATGGGACATTCACACACTGCAATATGACTCAGCAGTAAAAAGGAAAGAGCTATCAAACCATGAAAAGATGTGAAGGAATCCTATGACTAAGTGAAAGAGGCCAGTGTGAAAAGGCTGCATACTGTATTATTCCGGGTATCTGACATTCTGGAAAAGGCAAAACTCTCGAGATAGTAAAAGATCAGTAGTTGTCAGGAGTTAGCAATGGGGGAGGGATGCATAGGCAGAGCACAGAGCATTTTGGGGGCGGTGAAGCCATTCGATGTGATATTACAGTGGTAGCTACATGTCATTGTACATTAGTCAAACCTACATAATATACAACATTAAGAGTGAAACTTAATGTAAACTACAGACTTTAGTTAATAATAATATATTCATATTGGCTCATCAGTTTCAACAAATGTACCACACTAATGCAAGATGTTAACAACAGGGGAGACTCTGTGTCTGTGTGTGGGGAGAACTACATGGGAAGTCTCTGGTTGCTGCTCAGTTTTCTATAAACCTAAATCTGTTCTGAAAAATAAAATATATTAATTTTAAAAAAGTGAAAAAAAAAAGAAAAAAGATAATGACAGCAGATTGCACACACTCGGGGTTCGGAGGTCAATTTCCCCTCTCATCTATCCTTATGGCCACACACATTTGAATTTCTTTGCGTTCTGTGTCATTCACCATATCCAAAACCATATTTAAGCCTGTTTCTACTAGGGAGACTTAAGAATTATATTCCTATCACTTCGTTATTTGCTTTCTTGGCATTTAAACATTCAGATTGTATTACATTGTTGTTGACATGTTTTATTTTTATCTCTAAGTTATTTCATGCACATATGCTTTATTTCCCTCAATTAGATTGCAAAATCTTTGACTTTAGATGGTGTGTCACCTTCAGCTTTACTTCTGTTTTTGTTTGCAGTAGGAAGTAGAAAATACCTTCTTGCCATTACAATTGTTTTTACTTTACAGGGGACTGAAAGGTTAAATTTTTCCTCATCTGGATGCCTTTCTGCTCCAAAAGAATGTGACAAAACTAACCAGAAATCAGGAACTTCCCCATAGTTTTCTTACAGTCAGAACAAAGCTGCCTGCCCACAGTACTCTCCTTAGTTGTTGTCTCTGAGGTCCAAGAAGGAAAGCCAACTTCATCTGCAAAGATATTGGGTCTCTTTCCACGTCATTCCTCCTTCCCTTTCTCCTGTCTTCCCTTTTTCCTTTTCTTTGGAAAAAAGTTACAGAGAATGACCAGAGAAGATAATTCGGAAATTCAACAATCTAATATAGCACATCAACATATTTTTTCGGAAAAGGGAATTCAGTAAGTGCAAAACATCATCCTCCGATGCGCCATTTTCAAAGGTTTTATGAGGTAGTGTGAAATTACTTTGGGTTAAGGTGTCAAAAATAGAATGCAGGAGTTATGAGGTTTGTGTTGGAAAGTCTTGCTTCCTGACAGATAATAATGTCTACATCACCCAAGTGAGAAAGAATCCGTTTCACTGACCTATACACTTGTGTAGTGATCTGGGAGGCTTACACACCCAGATTACCACAGAAACCTGGAGAAAAAGGTGATTCCATGAGGCAGCTTTAGTCTCACTAGTGCACATCAGTTTTACTGCCTGGATGGAAGATCAACTCGTACCAAGAAACGGAAAAGCTGGCTCTCTCCCCTGGCTCTACATTTCACTGCGTGCAGGAGTTCAGGGATTCACGTAGGAGTTCAGGGATTCACGTAGCTTTCCTCAGTCTCAGCTTCCTCATTTGGAAATGTACCTGGTTGGGCTGGATGATTTCTAATTGCCTTCTGCTCTAAATGCTATTGTTGAGCAATTTAATACTTAAAAAAAAGTCGAAACCCTGTTTTCTTCCTCAAGTTTGAAATAATTTGTAAGAGGGGTGCCTGGGTGGCTCAGTCAGTTGGGCATCCGACTTCAGCTCAGGTCATGATCTCGCAGTTTGTGAGTTCCAGCCCCCCGTCAGGCTCTGTGCTGACAGCACAGAGTCTGGAGCCTGCTGAAGATTCTGTGTCTCCCTCTCTCTGCCCCTTCCTGGATCATGCTCTGTCTCTCTATGTCTCTCAAAAATGAATAAATGGGAAAAAAAGTTTTTAAAAATAATTTGTAAGGAAAGTTGACAAGCTTGGAAACACATGACAAGTATAGTCATCAGTTGCAAAATAAAGGGACCCTGAAATGTTAGGGGTTTGTAGTAATATCTTACATATGTGTGTGTGTGTGTGTGTGTGTGTGTGTGTGTGTATTTTAATGTATATATTTATGCTAACTTTTCATCTTATATAAAAGGTGTGTGTGTATATCCTCATAAACTACACATTTATTTATTAAAGAATGAAACAAAAAGGCAGACACTGGGGATTTTTAAGGAAACAGACACAAGCCTCCTGTTCTCTTGGAAGCATAAGGGTGTGTCTGTAGTCTGCATTTTTGTTTTCATAACACCTATGAAAGAATGGTGGCAGTGGACCAAGAGACCCACTCTGGCAGAGGATGATACACAGGTTTGCTTCACCTGGCTGATGCTAGCTGTCTGTTCTGCAGGAAAGGACCCTGAAGTTAAAGCTGCAGTGAAAAAGGGGGATATGACCAACCAATAATGTCTACATGGGATTTGGATGGAGAATGGTAGCATACGTGCCAGGAATGCGCCATTCAGAGGAAAAGTAATTTCAAAAGGAAATCAGATACATCTATCGAAGTAATGCAAGGTATTCCTGGATGAGAAAAGATCTGGGCGCTTGAGAGGCAAGCTGAGGGGATTTGAACCCAGTTACCCTTAAGTGAGTAAAAAAAAAGGGGGGGAATTATAGCTGTACAGAGGTGTTGAAGTAGACAAATAGTGAATTTAGGAATGTATTGGAATTAATTTTCAAAGGTAACTATTTGAAATGGACTTAAAGAAATACACATAAAAGAGAGATACTTGTGTGATCCTTTCAGATTAACACATACATACCTACTTCATTAAAAAAAAACAATTGTACAAATATTCATAATATGGATTTTTAAAACCGAGATCCCAATGGATGCACATTACCCCTTTCCCCTGCTGTATCCTCTTGACCTTATAATCATCAAAAGATCAAGCCTTTCTGTGGTTGTATGCATAAATTGAAGAGAGTCATAGAAAGGAAAAAAATATAGTCCCTCAATGGTTAAAAAAAATCCACTAATGTCAGTTGTTAAGTGGTAATTTTATTAAATAGCGCTAATAGAAAGAGGGAAGATATACAAGGCTGCTGAATAGAAGGGTCAATGGATTCTATTTATTTCGTGTTTATACATTGTACTCTTGCATGGCGCCTCACTGAAATGCCTTATCTGGAAGGATTACTGATATGACAACACTCCTGATTTATAGAAGCCCAATTAGGTTAAACACTTTGATTCATTTCAATTGGATAAAAAAGTCTCTTGTTGAATCTGAATTCTTGCTTTGCAATGAACACAAACTCACATTCATTATTACTTATGGTGCTTTTCTTTATGGATGAAGCGCTTCCCAGCCAAGTAGCAGTAGTCACCAGCTGATGACCATAAGGAAAGGCAAACACTGTCAGTAGAATAACATCCTTAGCCAAGTGTTTATGTTGGATACATATACAATACATAACTGTTCTTAGCTAATGATACAAAGTCGGCCTCCCCAAGTTTCTCCCTTTGTATTATTTCTTGCCACCCATGTGTTGAGCAAGATTTTCTCAGGACCTAAGCCCCACACTTAAAGTAAGTTCTGCTTTTTTGCAAGCTGGATTTATTCTTTCTAGCTTCCAAGTGAATATCATGCATCAAATAGCTGCAAGTTAGTTATAAATACAATTGTGGTGATGTGACTGTTAATGTAGTTTCCAGAGATGGTTAATTTATGTACAGAGTATCTTAAACAAAGAAATGATCTGGATAATTTGGTATTTTTAAATGTTATCCTTTATAATCTTTTCTGTATTTTTTTCTTTATAAACCTATTGATTTATTATATTCTCAATGAAGTTGTTTTCTTTTTCTCCTGTAGGCAAGGAAAACATCTACATTTTCCTACTAAGAACTTTATTTTCTTTCTTCTTCTTGCTCCAACTTCCCCTTGTTTTAAATTTTCTCTAACCTACAATCTGGAATTTTCTCTTCAGTTGGCTGAAATAATGTTTTATTGGCATTCGTTGGACCAGATATTCGTTTGATAGGTTCAGCACCAAGCTGCAGGATCTGACAGACTACTGGGAGAGGGGAGGGAGGCAATGGACATTAGGAGAGAGGTGAAGGTAGCTAGATCAGACAGAAGCCAGTGCAGCCCACAACATGGCTTCAGGGGCTACAAGAAAAGAGTCCGTACAGAGATCATAAGCAGCTAGGCAGTATAGGTTGGTAAAGTAGTTTTTAAAAGCCCGTGGCCAGGAGATGAGCAATATTTACAGGAACAACACGATGACTCTCTAAGCCGATATGCCACCATCGGAAGGAACACCCTTACTTATTTTTCTGACGAGAGTTTTTTGAGATAAGTGCCATTATTACCTCCATTTAAAGATGGGAAGCTTGAGGCTTAGGCAGGCTGTCCAGTGTCACAAAGAAATGGTTGTGCCAAGATTTAAACCCAGGTCATTTGGATTGCAGAATCTAACCTGTTCTAATCTTGTCTCTCTGTCCTCACACCTCATTGGTTTTTCTGTTTGCTATTCTCTTCCCTCAGTCCTGGGTCTCTTTACTTCCCAATCAGATAGCCCTTGTCTCCGTACCCAGAGCTCTGAGCCAGACTGTCCCCCTCCTTTCCCTAGTCCCAGCTCACTTAACCCCAGCCTGGGTAAGAGCCCCAGGCCCCTTGCTTTCCTGGCAGGAGAATAAAGACAGCTGGCAGTGAGAAAAGTCTGTGAAGGAGAATATGAGCACAGTCGTGGTTATGGCTTTGCTGTCTGAGAACTCCCTCTGTCAGGGAACTGCGTTGGCTTCCCACACTTGCTACATGGACAGATGTTTTCAATTATTATCACTGACAAGCCTCCAGGCCAGGTTCTCTTCTGATTGGCTGTTACTGGACTCAGAGGGGAATAAAGGAAACTGAGGCTAGGACACAAAACACCTCAGTCATCACTTTAATCATGTTTCTCCGAAGCAACTGGTTGAGTTGGACAGTTCACCCAGAATTGGAATCCTTTTGTAAACACAGAGTCAATTTCCTTTCAAACCTTTTTTTTTCATTCTGGTTTCAATTTTTCTGCCCATAGTTCTTCTGACATTATAAGAGAGTGAGACATTTGTCATTTCTTTACCAATTCTTTCCTTTTGTTGTTCTTCCAGAGTTTCGTGCATAACCAGAATATAGTGGGAGTTACGATTTAGTGAAATTTAACTTCATGCTACTAGACCTGGCATTGCAAAGTCACCTGCAGAAATGACCTGGGTCTGATCTGGAGGCACCGATAACATCCAATGTTTTCCTTTGAAGTAACCTGGGGATGTTCTTCCACCCGAGGTTAGAAGCTATTTCTTGTGTAAGTTTTGCACTAAACACAGGGTTTGCTGGGAGCCATTTGACACACCCCTGCCTCCTGCATTACTGGGATTGTTGTCTGCCTTTCTAGCTAAGGATTTTACCACCCATAATTACCCAGATTTCCTTTCTTACCATCTCTGTGTGTCCTAAGAAGAGCCAATGGCCAACCAATCCTGAAGGAGATGTTATGAAGCTTCGGCATGGTCGATAGTAGAAAAAAATGTAGACATGGTCCTCACAAGGGTCCACTCTGACAACCTTCCCCTCTAAGTACTTTCTCAGTCAATGGAGTAGTTATATTTGGTACCACTCAGTCTCTAACCTTTCATTGGTTATTCCTCCCTTCCTGTTTCAATAAATTAGAAGGGAAAATTAGACTGTCAGGTGGATGAAAGCTTTTTAAATTCGTTTTTACTCCCTATTCTTTTTGTCATTTATCTAGTTAGGAAAAAAATGTATTCAAGATGCTCCAGTGTTTCTGCATATTAGTGTTATGTTTTTTTGATGTCTCGAAATTAGGCTTGTGTGTGGTCCATCTTGCTCAAGACTCCAAACTGCCTTGTCTCTGCTGCCGGGTTACAAACAATCCCAGCAGACATGTGAGTCACCGAAGGTACTTGGTAAAACAGACAAAATCCATAGACAATCCTGAAGGCCTGTGTCTCTATTTTAATTTCTGAAAAATGTCTCCTTGACTTTCAAACTCAACTTTTTATTTTAAGCCCAAAGGTAAAATATTATAAGATGTTAATTCATCCTTTTCAAAAAAGGCACATGAGGGTTAAAACATATGCTTTCTTCTTCACTCAGAAAAAAAAAATCATTCCAACCTTTTGGGGGGATCACATATAGCTCTAAAACAGCTGAAGCTAAAAACATCAAAGTTGGCATGACTTCAGTTATCACTGAATCAGGAAGATCAAGCCAAGTTTTTGAAGAAAATGGTTGAGCATTTTAAAAATAAGAGAAGTTAAAATGCTCTCTCTGAGCATGCTCAGTGGGAGATTTTTAAATATTTTCTTTAGGTCGGCTTTATTTTGTTCGTCACTTTGGAAACATTTCAACAAAAGCTATCTAATTAGTCTTTATTAATACTGTTCACCAATGCCCTAGCCAAGGCCCAAGTGTCTGTCACCTGCCAAGGTGACATTTTCACCTTGTGTGCCAAGGGACCACTACTGCTCAGGGTAGGTGTGTTGTTTTGCTCTCTTACACAGAAGTCATTGTTTGCTCCAGTGACTTTGGGTGATACAGATATGGGGGAGGGGGATGAGTGATTGGGGGAGGGGGATGAGTGCCTGGGTGTGGATGTAGTTCCACACAATTCAGTACATCGAATATAGCTGCTGGATCGTCTCCTATTTTGTTTTTTTACTGTCAATTATCAGCAACTTCGATATTTCCCCCAAAATGGGTAGGACAGCTTTAGTCTTTGACAAACAAGAGGCAGTTTAAATCAACTCTCAAGCACATAAATATGGTCCTCAAACTGGAAACTGAATAGACCTGGTGCTTGTTTTTTCCCCAAGAGGATTTCATTCTCTTTTAGGCAGTAAATAGCTCACGCTGTGCTACTGACAGTTTGGGGCCCACATTTATTTTGCAATAAGACAGTAAACTGGCCCTGCTTTACCTGGAACAGAGATAAACTGACAGACCTGGAGAGCCATTGACACTGCACTTGTTATCACCACCATCTGACACTGTCTCAAGATGTAAATTTTGCAAATGGTTTCAACAGCCTGGTGAGAATATTACCTTTCGTAGAGCCCTTTTACTAGTTTCAACACTGCAATTTCAGGAATTTCTTTACTGGAGTTCTTGGTGTAATCCTCCAATAGCATTTTTCAATTGAGGAAATACCTTGCATGTATAATGGCCCAAGGGAATTGCCTCGCTGGTGAGATTACCTCTCTACCTGTCTAAATAGCACTGAATCTATAAATTGTCAAGAGGTAGATTCTGATGTGACTGTTGTTCCTAACAGGCAGTCAGACAGTGATGGCCAGAAGGGTCAGTACAATACAAGGGCAGCCCAGAAGACTGTTTGCAGGTCAGATTGGTTATATTAATCCATACCTAAGTTAAAAAGATATAATTATGCTCAATTTGTGGACTCACGTGTACTAGGAAAAAATATTTTAATCGCTGGCAGCAGAATTCCTACTAAGGGAGGAAAAACATCTTTTTTTCTTTCTTACTTAACAAAACATTTTGGTGGACAATGTTGTTTGTAGGAATAAAATCCTTAGAGGAGAACACAGTCAGAAGAAGATAACCAAATTCTCTGTATAAAACACGAAATGCATTTTATGAAGGTTGTATGGAAAAAGGCATGGGAAAGAAGAGTGTTGGGGCAGATGACACGGTAAGAAGTTGGAGGCCAAATGGGAAAGGCAACCCATGACATTTTTTAGTGGAGGGTGTGGAGAGGACGATCAAGGTGCATTTTAGTAATGGGGATGCTTATCATTTAAGTTTACATTTTAAATAATCTGCTAGGCCGGGTGTGATGTAATCTTTCTATCCGCCATGAATCTTAAGTAAACGTCTACCAAGTGCTACTTCCTGGACTGAGATTTGGAAAGAAAAGCAAAGGAATTGTCAAGAACAGGGACCACTGGCAAGTGGTAAGACATGCATGAGTTGTGAGTTCAGCTGAAGCAGGAAGTCAGGCCAGACAAAAACTAGATGAAAGGTAAGTCCTCTCTGATAAGCTGAGAGACACTGGGTTTCTCGTTTTATAAGGATTGGAGGCTTGAGCATATTTTATTTTAAATTTTATGGGAATGATGATGGAAGCTGACAAAGGATATTCCTAAGGATTCTCAGTGCCATTTCTTGTCTGCCTCAGCTATACCCAAGTTTCTTCGGAAGAGCCTATGGATCTTGCCAGGAGTGACTGATTCTAGCAAGCAGCAAGACTGAGCTGTATGTGTCCAGTTTTCCCAAATGACACTTCTGCCTGTGGTTTTGACCCTTGGTTCTGCCTTTCATTTCCCCTTCAGGAACCAGAATCCAGCTCTGAACCCCAGGTGGATTGCTGGGGAGCTCAACTATGTCACCTAGTTTTTGCCAGCTCCTTTTGTTAAGGCTGTCTTTTTCTGCTCTCTTGAATGGCTATCTTTGTCTGTCCCCAAATACAGGTCACAGAGGCTTCCAAGACAGAGTTGGCCTGCAGCTGGGTTCTTTTAATCTCATTATGTGGGTCCGTCTTCTCAGCTTGAAAACCATTAGTGACTTTCTGCTGCCTGTTAGGCAAAATCGCAGTTCCTTTCTAAGACATACTAGTTTTTTCATAACTTGGTTCCAGCCTCTCTTTCCAGTTCCCCCCATTTAATGCTCTCCATGAGCACTCACAAGAATATTCTTTTTCCTCCCAGTGGGTACACCTGGCCATATTTCATTATGGCTGTTCGGACCAGGGGTGGAGGCTTGAACCAAAGAATGGGACCAAACACAGTGCCTTTCTTGGCACCTAAACTCAGTGTTAAGAAGGATGCTCCAGTCTGTGCAAATGGCTGTTAATACAAGTTCTTTACAGAGCAGAGGATACAATTTGGATTGTATAACTATTTCAATTCACGGATTAAGAAAAACAAACTAAACACGCTGCCTTGGCTCATAAATCTTTTTCTCACCAAAGGTAATTATTAAACTTTAAATTGTTTTTTTTTAATGTTTGGTGTTTGTTTACTTATTTTGAGAGAGAGAGACAGAGAGAGAGAGAGAGAGAGAAAGAGAGAAAGCCGGGGAGGGGCAGAGAGAGAGAGGGAGAGAGAATCCCAACCAGGCTCAGTGCTGTCAGCACAGAGTCCCAGTCAGGACTTGAACTCGTCAACAATGAGATCATGACCTGAGCCAAAACCAAGAATTAGACGCTTAGCCAACTGAGCCACCCAGGTTACCCTAAACTTTAAATTGCTATTTACACCAAAATATTTGAAATTATAATGACTACAGAAGATATATCTCACATAAATGGTGAAATCAGTCAATCTCCATGATGTTCTGATAGAGGCCTGGAGGTTGTACAAATCTAAGTAACTGAACTGGTTCAAGTCACCTTTAACCAGCAAGCCATCCTATATAGTACTGGTGTCTGCTGGGTGGCCAGTGATTACTTGAGAAAAATCCAAATCTTTGAACATGCAGTGGGGATGGAATATGTTTTTATTGCTTAGGACTCTTTAAATTTTTTTTTTTTCAATGTTTTTTATTTATTTTTGGGACAGAGAGACACAGAGCATGAACGGGGGAGGGGCAGAGAGAGAGGGAGACACAGAATTGGAAACAGGCTCCAGGCTCCGAGCTGTCAGCACAGAGCCCGACGCGGGGCTCGAACTCACAGACGCGAGATCGTGACCTGGCTGAAGTCGGCCGCTCAACCGACTGCGCCACCCAGGTGCCCCTGCTTAGGACTCTTTAATACTTCACAGACAATCATCAGGGAAATATAAACCAAAACCACAATGAGATACCACTGCACACCTGTCAGAATGTCTAAAATTAACAACTCTGGAAGCAACAGATGTTGGTGAGGATATGGAGAAAGGGGAACCCTTTTGCACTGTTGGTGGGAATGTGAACTGGTGCTGTCATGCTGGAAAACAGTATTCAGGCTCTTCAACAAATTAAAAATAGAACTACCCTACAACCCAGCAATTGCACCACTAGGTATTTATCCAAATACGATAAATATCCAGAATATACAATAACATAATAAATGCTGACTTAAAGGGGCACATGTACCCCAATGTTTATAGCAGCACCATCAACAGTAGCCAAATTATGGAAAGAGCCCAAATGTCCATCGACTGGTGAATGGATAAAGAAGATGTCACATATACATACATATATATATATATATATATATATATATATATATATATATATATACACACACATACACACACACACACACATACACACACACACAATGGAATACTACTTGGCGATGAAAAAGAATGAAATCTTGCTATTTGCAACTACATGGATGGAATTAGAGGGATTATGCTAAGTGAAACAAGTCAGTCAGAGAAAGACAGATATCATAGGATTTCACTCATCTGTGGAATTTGAGAAACACAACAGATGAACATAGGGGAAGGGAAGAAAAAATAAGGTGAAAACAGGGAGGGAGGCAACCTATAAGAGACTCTCAAATACAGAGAATAAACAGGATTGCTGTAGGGGAGGTGGGTGGGGAGGATGGGTAGAATGGGTGATGGACATTAAGGAGGGCATTTTTGGGGATGAGCACTGGGTGTCATATGTAAGAGATGAATCACTAGGTTTTACTTCTGAAGCCAAGACTACACTGTGTTAACTAACTTGAATTTAAATTAAAAAAAATACTAATACATGATAATTTATTTTCTCTTTGATCATAAAATTTAAACTTTCTGAGGCACAGACTGAGATACTACTCATACTCTACTCAGAAGAAGTACCTGATTACACATAAGAACTTCATTAGATTTCAGCCTTTAATGGCTACTACCTAAAACTTAACAGACTCATTAATCCCCCCAAATCCCAAATTTTAAAATATATATGCTGCCAATACTTTCCATTTTTGTGGCACTCTGATTTTGAGTCTTGCAAGACAGTAACAAATAAGTTCCAGAAATCTGCATGAGATCAACATGAAGAATGGGAAGAATAATTCCTTAATTTTTTGCATTTGGACGGTGCATGTGGAAAGCATATTCTGATCTTCTTTTAGGTTCTACCCAACTGATAGTGTCACTTTAGTGTGTGAGATCGGTTTCTATGTTTTCATGGTTAGAAATGAACATATAGTCTATTATTTAGACTACAGTTAGAAATGGATTTAAGGCAGCACCATGTGTTCATCTTTCATGTCCCACCATTTTCTATTCACATTGTCTTATTTTGCCCAATACATAGTTGTGACTATAGGAGGCATGTTTAACATTCTGGTTGTAAAGTTTTAAGTATATCAGCTATGGAAGAATGTTTAAAAAATGCAAGTAAATATGCCAAATATGAGATAAATTTTCAAGAACTAGGGGCACACAAGAAGATAAAGAGGATGAAGAAGATGGGTGAAATACCACAGAAGCTTTCTTGGCTGACTTGTACTTAGCCACCTCTCTGTTTCCTCTGCAAAATACCCTGACCCAAGGCCACAATACACTGAATCTTTGTGGCTAGTTAATGACTTTCCACTGTGCACATCTGTTCCCACTAGAGGGAAGTCCCAGGAGAGAGTCTCGAACAAGTTTATGCCACTCGTATTTATTTTTGTAATTGTGCAATTTAATTAAATAATATGTAAACTGATGAACTAGAGAAAGAAAGAAGAGAGTTGCTTTGGGGAGCACTTTCTTTGAAGAGAAGATAAATTTGACTCTATACAAAATTATGAAGGGTTTTCTCTGAAGATGGGGGTAGGTCTGAGAGAACTCGCAAGGTATTTCCCAAATTTATCATCATAAATTTTTCTTGGGTCTTTTTTTTGAAGATTTTTTTTTATTTTGAAGTAATCTCTACACGCAATGTGAGGCTCGAACTTACAACCTGGAGATCAAGAGTTGCATGCTGCACTCTCTGAGCCAGCCAGGCAACCCTATCTTGGATTTTTAAATTTTGCTTTCTCTTAGGTTTAGTCCCTCATTCTATTTCATATGATCATAGTTTCTAACTACCATTTCCTGAGCACTCAGTATGTGCCAAGCACTGTGTAAAGAGATTTGTTTGCATTATCTAATTTGATATGCATAGTGATAACTATTAATTATTGAACAATTACCTTATGTGCTTGGTCTTATGCTGAGCAGATCGTATACATTGTCCATTTAATTCTTATAGTACACCAATTTTTAGATATGCAAATTGAAACACAGAATGAATGAGAACTTTGTCCACATTCACACGACTAATAAGTAAAAGAGCTGGGACTGGAACCTAGCTCTATTTAACTCAAAAGCCTTCTCTCTTCTTACTATACTGTATTACCTCCACCTATAGAGGCTTTAAGGCTTATTTATTTTTGTAGCCCCAGTGCCTAGTTCAGTGCTTATCTGACGTTAGGGACTCATTAGTGTTACATGGATGAAGGAGGGCATGCATGGATGGATATTACTGAAGTTCTGCTTGATAGAGCTTGGTGTCAGTTTTCTAGAAAATGAGAATGAGAGATTCCTTATTTATAGACACAGTATCCCTTAATATAACTTAGTCTTCATTTACTTCTCCTATTGATTGACACATTAAGATAAGATATAGGATAATGATGTTGGGAAAATAAGAGATGGTAGCTATAATTTACTGTTGTGGACAGTAGATTCCCACCCTCCCCCCCACCTTCTACTCATCATTTTTGTTTTCTTTTTGGTAATACCATCTTTGGGGGAAACCATCTCTATGGCAGTCCCAGCCTCTATGTTTTGAGTGGAGTTGACCTAGTCCCTGGCTCGAGGGATGGGCTTGTAGCCCATGTCTGACTCATGAGATCCCTGCATTCCTCTGCCACAGTGAATGGATTAGGAACAAATATGGAATAAACAAGGGATCTGAGCCAGGCCAAGGAGAGCTATTCCCGGGAATTTTCTATTCCCACAACAAACGAGAAGCTTACTTGTCCCTGAGGATGCTAAACTGGTACGATACAATCCTGCTTCTACCATCTTGCTGCCAGCAGGAAGCATTTTAAGTGAAAATGACGTGAACCAAGAGATGAGCAGTTGAGAGATGGCAAGAGGCAAATTCCTGGCAATACCTTTTGGGCACTTGGATCTAGTCATCCCCAAAGTCACCTCTAATCATAAGTTTCCATTAAGTAACCCAATGAATTCTCTTTTCTGCCTGGACAGTTTGAGTTGGACTTTTGTCTTTGCACCAAACTTAGCATTTCTCAAGTATCTATAGAAATCTAAGAAATGTTTTCATGATGCATATGATTGGGATCAAATGGATCAATCCAGAAACCATGGCTTATAAATATTTAGGGGAGAAAAAGAAATGACATCTAAAAGAAAGCAAAACAAAACATAATTATACATAAAGCTGAATCTAATACCTTTCTAATATCTGGCTCTAATATCTTAGCCCTAGCTGGTGTTTTAACTTTGGTGCTTAGTAACACATTTTGCTCTTCAATTTAAAAGAAGACTCACTAACCTGTAAGTAAGATGGCTTGAAGAATAGAAAACCTAGCATTTCAGAATCTGTATTTTTTAGGGCTGTATAGATAAAGTCAGAATGTTGAGGAGGAATACCCCCCACAATGTTTTAAAATGAATTCTTAGGACTCCTGGGTGGTTCAGTTGGTCAGGGGTCTGACTTTGGCTCAGGTCATGATCTCTCTGCTTGTGAGTTTGAGTCCTGTATCGGGCTCTGTGCTGACAGCTCAGAGCCTGGAGCCTGCTTCAGATTCTGTGCCCCCCCCTCCCCCCTGCACACCTCCCCCCCCCCCCCCGCTCATGTTCTGTGTCACTCTCTCTCAAATACACATTAAAAAAATAAAATGATTTATTTAATTAAAGACTTCTTCAAGCAGTATTTTCTTCCTACTCACTTGGAAAACACACACTCACGTATACATATCCATGCAGAAACAGAAATCCTTTCAGGTACAATCTAGCTTGTGATCAAGAACTGCTAAAATAGGACCTTTATCATCAGCACAGCACATCCCAAAATGTCTTTGTAAAATAAATCAAATTATATGAGTTAATTGATTCCAGGCAACATCAGCAAGTGCAGGTGGAGACTGAATAACAGGATGCTTATTAATGAAGTACTATTAATCAAAATTGACAATACCAATTCTGTTTGTTGTATTTGAAAGCTACCTGCAGTGGTTATAGATATATTTGCTGAATTTTAAAACATAGTTTTGAAAAAGAAGACAAAGGCTATAGTAACACATGGGATTTTTAGCTGTGGATTTTGGACTACTGATATTTAAATGCTGAAAAGATACTTCTAAATGCAATTTGACAAGCAATGCCAAAGGTGCCAGTGGTAATTAATTAGCTCTTCACTGAGACCACAGAACAACAGGACATAGGAATTGGTACCCACTGCCATTTCCCCCTTAGGCTCCGTCTTCTGAGAGCCAGGGGTGTGGCTGCACCCAGAAGGTCACAAAGTAAATTAGGAGAACACATTGAAACTGGACATTGTTGATGGGTCTCCTTTACCCTTTGCTGTTGCCCCCGGCTATCTGTGATGAGACAAGGACCTTGATTGTTTGAAGGGGAAGTTAGGGTTCACACACATCTTTAGATGTGTCAGGTGAGTGTTGCCCTCACATCCTAGACCAGTTAGGCTGGACACTTCATGAAAAGATGAAGCCTATGAATCAAATGTTAACAATGGGAATGAGGGCAGGCCAACATAAAACAACTTAAATTTGGAATAAAGATATATTTGAATTTGTAGGCTTTGTTAGGTTGTATTTAATTTTTTTGTAAGAATACATTTAGATCAGGCTGTTTTTTAAAGAAAAATATAGATATTATAATTATAGTTTGGACTTCTATGATGACTTAAAAAGTTTAAAGACTCCCCAGGATATAGAACCTGTGTCTTCATAGATAGGACACTTCAACAAAGAGGAATGAAAATTCTTGCTTCATAACTCCATAGACTGAGCAAATGAAAAAATGGAAATGAATTCTTCTAGTCTCTGAATAAATCTAAAGATAGTTTCTGACTGAAAATTTATGGTAGCTTGTCTTATAACAGACAAGTTGGAGATACAGTTTGTTAAACTTGCCAGTGTTTTCTGAAAAATAAAGTTTGGGCAGTTTTAATTTTTCTCTTAGAACTGAAATCAGTAACTAACTGAAGGTACAGTTCATTGATGTGACTAGAAATTGAAATCTAGGTTCTTGAGTAACAGACCCTCAATCCATGCGGATTATATTACTTTTGAAGGGCCTTCACTCTCCAAAATGGGCTCAGATAAAGTATAAAAGTCATATATACATCTGGAAAAAGACTCTTCAGGGATCTGCTTTATTTGGTCACACACATGCCTGCAGTTAAAACCAATCAGATACCCATCCTTTCAACACTCTTAGAGAGGGCTTGACTCTGATTCTTTGGAGGCCCTTGAGAATTTGTCATAGACAATAATACCCACTGACAAAGCAGAGGGCAATGACAATTTGGTGAGAAGTACTCTCTCCCTTTTCCTAACTGATTCCCTTTCCATGGCTCATTCACTGAATCAAGTTGGTTCTCATGAACTGAGAGTCGCCTTGATGTCACTGCTGCTTACCACGACTGGAGAAATCTGAACAAGGGCTTTCTTAATTAACTGAGGTATTCACATGATGTGACTGGAGTAGACCAGTGGTTCCTAGCCTCTGTTACCATCAAAGAACCCAACTGAAGGTTATTGATGGCAATAGAAATGCCACCTGGTGGCCTCAGAATAAGTGATAAAATAAGCTTCTCTTTATTGTCTTGATATTAGTTTGTGAAGAAACTTCAAGAAAACCATATCTTTCAGTCTTAGTCAACCCCCATCTCTGTGTTTTAAAATATTAGTTTGCACATCTTATGGTATTTGAAGATAAACTCATTTTAAAACTCAGATATTTGTACTGCTTACTGGGATTTTTTTTTTTATTCTATGAAAATCCCATATCTCTTTCATTGGCCTCTAAACTCCTGATTTTAATCCTGACAGGTTGCATCTTTACACCTCCTGGAACTCCACACATTTCAGATCTTCCCTGAAGTACAACTTCATAATTATAGTCTTATGCATGGCTGAAATGATACGTGAGGCCATGAGCCACCCACTTCTATCCTCTCAGTAAACATTTCTGAACTTGTTCTGTAAATTTGAGCACCGATTTTATTTTCTTAATTAATTTTATTATGTATTAAACTGATTTATGTTCCCACTGTATCAAATAAAAACATTTACTATATATGAAACATGCATTCAATATAAAAAAGTGAAAATACATTTAAAATGAGTAAGAAAACAAGAGCAGAGGGAAAATAAGGGGTAAGGTTAGAAAAGTATCTAAGGTGTATGCTCTCAAGTTCCAAATGCTTGTCAAGTTTGACTGGAGCCTTGCTTCATTCCCTGTGAGTCATATCACTTCCAGGTAGGCTAATTTTACTGATCAAATTTACTGCTAACCTCTGAAAACATTTCTGCTTTCCTTGTACTTTTTATGTGACCACATCTGTTCAGAGGCACTACGATTCAGAATTTCTTATTATTTTCACTTTTGCAAGGGAGACTGGTGTAGAGAACAGGTCCCATATTAATTTACTCATTCATTCATCTACTCATGAAAGTCACAAAATATAGTGACTTTTATGTGCCAGTTAATCAGGAGGGAGGCAGTTTTGCATAGAAGTTAGGCATAAGATCTTTGGGTTCAGACAGACCTGCATTCTAATACTGACCCCACTACTTTTTAGTTGGGTGACCTAGGAAAAAAAGAACGTGGTTCCTCTGGATGCTAGATTTTGGCTACATCAACTGAGAGTAATGCCTATTTTACATGGTTCTTAAATTGAGATTATGTATTTTAAATATCCAGCAAAGTATGGGACACATGGTTAGTGTTCAATTGTGTCTATTCATGCTAGGCATTCTGGAAGAATTAAAAAAGCACAAGGATAGCCTTTGGCCTACTGCATTCACTCTACTGTATGTAAGTGTCCCAGTCACCCGTATGGCTGTTCATAAGAAGGGCTAGGAGTTTGAGCAGGGAAAGACCTCTTCAGATAGGGCCAGATCTAATCAAGCAAATCTTAAAAGACCTGGGCATTGAATCCAATTCTTTGAAGAAGTGATAGAACCTGGGATGGGCAGTCAGCATAGAGAGGAACCTGGATAGGAGCACAAGAGTATGAGCCAAGCAGTACAGCAGATGTGGGCAGGACAGTGGAGTTGATGAGGAAACTTATTTGTCTGGTGGAGTGACATGTTCAGCATGGAAGCGTGGCTAGAATTCCAGGTAAAGCTAAGACAGTGAGGAAGTACTGACAATTTTATTGAAAGACATTACCTCCATTGGAAACTGCAAATCCAAGAATCCTAACTGCATTTAACTACCCAGAATAACAAGCCAGTTGGAGCTCAAGTGCCTTCGCGGTAGCTTATTTCCATTTTTCTCCCCCATCACTATAGTAAAACTCTGTTATAGGACCTGCAAACTGGCCAGATGACCTGGGAAAGTCCCAGGTTTGCTCATCTTTTGAGGGGATTGGACAGTTTCCCTTCTGGCACTGATTTCTTGAAAACCTATAAAGCATTTCCCTATTGAAAATGAGAATAAAGGTTAGATGCTCACTATTGCTGCTGCACCTCCACTTGCTTTTTGGACGTCTTTGGTTAAACTCCCAGATGTCTGCAAGGAAGTCTCTACACAGTGAGTCATATTAAAAAAAAAAAAAAAAAAGAAAGAAAGAAAGAAAAGAAAAACAAAAGAAGAAAGAAAAGAAAAAAGAAAAAGAAAAAAAAATCTTTCTTCCTTTCTTTTTTTTTTAAAGGAGTGGCCTAGGTGTTGATTGGACTGAAATTCCACAGAACTGAAAACAAAACCAACTCCTTCCCCCACCCCTAAAAACAAACACCTCCCATATGCGTCTCCCTGTGAAGCCACTTTACTACTTCCTGATTTTAAACTCAACAGTTACATTTTTAAAGAGACATCACACTTTGGAATATAAACATGCGAAATCTAAATATGAAATACAATAAAGCAGCTTGAGCCAGGCCTTGCAATGTGAATTTTTTTTGTTCCTTTAATTTCAGGTAGTGAGGCACTTTTAACTTTTGAACTCTGTCTCTAGCTGTGCTGCTGTTCCTTGGTGGGTTTCGAGATGAGACCAGCAGCTTCTCAGTGGCATACTTCATTCATTTTCAGAAGACACCCGTATTCTTCTCTGCTTTGCAGCATCCTTCCTCTGAGGGGCTCAGGATATTGAAGCCTCAGAACAGCCCAATATGCAAGGATATATATAGTCTTTCTACATTACCAATTTGAGATGGTGAAAGACAAAGAAATATTGCCTATTTTTCTCTCACACAGGAAACACCCTTTTGTGACTTACTCTCTGTGTGGACTGAGAAGAACCGTTTATTTGTATTTGAGAGACAGAGTGCAAGCTGCAGAGGGGCAGAGGGGCACAGAGAGGGAGACACAGAATCTGAAGCAGGCTCCAGGCTCTGAGCTGTCAGTTCAGAGCCCAGTGCAGGGCTCGAACTCACAAACCATGAGATCATGACCTAAGCCGAAGTCGGAAGCTTAACACACTGAGCCACCCAGCTGCCCCCAGAAGAACCTATGATTATATTGTGTGTCTAGACCCTACCTAAGCTCCCAGTTCTGGGGATAACACAGAACTGCCCAGGGTGGTGAGCAGCTCGAAGCACAGGAGACCCAAGAAACATCCTACTCACTTTGGCTGCATTACGACAGCTCTTATTTCCTGGTTTTCTACTTTGTTATTTCCTCCTCTGACATACTGCTAATGATGTTCCTATGTTTCTAACAATATCCTTAAAGTAGCTTTGTATAAAGAAGCTTTCTTACTTTTCATTAGAACACCCCAAGTAATCTACCTCCCTGACTCTCCTGCCGCCTCTGATCTATTAAGTCCAATTACTGATCTCTAATTTTCCCTTCAGTGATCCTCCATGGTCCCACTCCCATGCTTTACAACCCCTCTCAGTTTGTGATTTCTCCCTCCCATCAACACAAAAGCTCCTGAACTCATACTTCTTCCAGAAAACCTTAACTGGCTAAATTCAAGACTAGTCAAGATAATTTTCAACATATACTTTCTACAAATGCATTTGGTCACTTTGATTTAAAGCAATCGAAATCATTATTTCATTACATTTTTAATCTGCATCTGGACCATCTTTGCTTCGTTGCCATCTGTCTGAGTTTATGACTTCATGGAGAGAGCAGGATGTGTCAAAGGCACTTTTAGACTGCTATGAAGCATACCGTGAAAACTTATGGCTCATCTCACAAATATTTATCGAGCACCCACTATGTGTCAGACCCCGGACTGGGTTCTAGCATTATAGGAATGGACAACTCATATTCACCAAGTTGAAAGTCGTGGAAAGCAGTGGCATTCTTTCAGTAGAAGGCAGAATGTGCAATGACGATAAAACGTCAGAAACCAAAAACGAGGGGGATCAGGCAACAACCCTATTGGAAGATGTAGATGGCCAGTGAAAGTTTCTCCAGGGCTTTTCGACTTGATGAAAGTCTGTGTTAAATTGAATGTCAAGCAGATTTGACCCAGGAAATAATGACCATTGAACAATATGCAGGGCATGATTGATCTCCACTTCCTGCATTGCTTAATAACCCCTTTAAAGTGTTATTGTAGTTGTCCTTGATTAGGGCAATTCATTTCCATTTTCCGAATTTAGGTCCAAAACTATGTATTTGTTTTCTTGTTTTGTTCTTGGTTTTGCTGTTGGTTTATCAGAACAACACCATAGAATGTTTCCTTTCTAAATTTCTTCTGCTAGTCAAGTAGCAGGATAACTCAGACAGGTTTCTTTTCCCCTTTTTTTCAAAGTAAGCATGCACATACAGACATCCACCTTCAGATTCTTTTTACTGGCACATCGAGGGGGGACTTGAGCGTCATTTAAGCCTGCAAAGTTGAGACCATAGCTCTGTGGCTTTGACTCTACTTCCCAGTGCTGAGTAGACTGCTGGGATTCCACAAATAAATAATAAAAATAATAATGATTTTTAAAGCATTTGGAAATGCTGAGTTGAAAGGTGTGGTGTAAGTGCACTGTTTTATTGTGAAAGTGATATCTCTCGCATTATCTGCTCCTAATGGAGGGCGGCAGTAATGGAGAGTGAGGCACTTATGCCTCTAGACCAGGGTCCCTGAAGGCGGGGTGGAGCTCCAGCCGGCACTGTGGTAACACTTACTGTACTCAGTAACTGCTTCCTTCTAATCTAGCAAGAAGGTATGAGAAGAGTGATGTTGCTGCTTGTTCCCCTAAAGCTTAGAAAGTCGTCTTGGCTTCGTATTGATGGAGAAAGTAACTGATAATCATACTGGAAAAATACCACAGATTTAAAAATACTAACTTTCAGTTTTGGTCTCAAATAAAAACACATTTGGCATGGGACATGTCAGCCACATGGATATGAAAATAGCTTTGGTCTCTGTTAGGCGCTGTATTATGTGCCCTTGACCCTCAAAATCATCTGTTGAAATCTTAACCCCCAGGACCTCAGAATGTGACTGACTCCATTTGGAGGTAAGGTCTTTGGTGATTAAGTTAAAATGAGACCGTTAGGATGGGCCCTTATCCAGTATGACTGAGGTCTTTATAAGAAGAAGAAATTGGGACAAAAAACACCAGGACTGTGTGCTCACAGAGGAAAGACCGTGTGAGGACACAGTGAGAAGACAGCCATCTGCAAACCAAGAAGAGAGGTCTCAGGAGAAACCAATCTGCTGACACTGTGCTCTTGGACTTTTAGACTCCAGAAGTGTGAGAAAATAAATTTCTGTTGTTTAAGTCACCCAGTCTGTGGGATTTTGTTATAGCAACCCTAGCAAGCTAATATAGTCTGGGATCATCCAGATTTAGGGTTCACCCTGAGCCATACAGCACAATATAGAAAAAAAATATTTTTCATACAGTATAGTCGGAATGCTTTTCCAACCAAGTCCATAACTTTAATTATAAAAGGAGCATAACCTGCATTAAATTATGAATATGTTAACATATTGAATGGGGGACAAGAAAAATAAGCACCAGATTTAGGCTACATAGGCACTTGAAGGTAGAAGTAAAAAAATCTGGTTTCCTTGACCACATTGTCATAATATGCATATATAACAGTTTATTGAATCCAGGCTGCGTAGACAACCAGAAGAACTCTGGCTCCATACTGTCACAATGCATGCCCACAACAAAGACTCAGGGAGAACAGCCCCTTTCATTCGATCTCTCTAAGTATTACCAACACGAGAGCTGAAAACCTTACCTCTGTCTGAAGTATATCTATGTATCCATGCATAAGTTATTAACTGGGCTCCCTGGGATCTGCTGCTGAAAATATTAATATATTCAAATCTCATTCTAGCTACTGCAAAAAAACACTACATCAGATCAATGCGTTAATATCCTTCTTAGACAAAAAAATCTGGAATTGTTTTCTAAAGTTTCTTTCTTGTTCCTTGGACTCCTCTGAAACAAAGGTGATATATGGCCTAATGAGGTAAAGTGGCCATCAGGTGACAGCATGCAGGGATGACTGTACCTATAAAACACTGTTTATTTGTCCTGGAAATACAGCAGTCTTTTGTGAGGATTATGGGCTGAGTCCTGTTCACAGCATCCAATGGCAGACATTTTTTTTAAAATTATACTTTCTTAGACATTTTACCTGATGGAAATGAGGTAGAATGCCTTCTAATTGAAGATAACGTGAATTTTAATTTGTCAATCTCCTCATGCTCATGGGCGGTGCATTCTGGACACAAATACAGCTTTGAAGGAGTTGGAAAGCAAACCTATGCTAAGAACCAGCAAGGCAAGTGGGAGACCTGCAGAGTCAAGGTGGTGATGAGAGTGGCCATTCTTGTGACTTATCCCTTTAGATTGTCGCTCTACATTTCTGGGTCCCCAGTTAAGAGATATATATAATGACCAGCCCTGGCACCATGCAGGTTTGCCTCTTTGCTATTGGCTGCACGGAAGGCCTTTTATCAATGACAACAAACAAAGTAGGTGGTCTTTTACCTCTTCCTAGCTGCAGCAAAAAAAAAAAAAAAAAAAAAAAAAAAAAAAAGTGACATAATTTTTCACAGCCTGAAATAATTGTGGAAGTACAGATACTGTTTAGGATCACTATGAATTATTAGTGGAAAAGTGGGTCTCAGAAGTACGTTACATGTGAAATATTTTTCGTCACTTGAACATGTGCCGTCCAGAGCTGGCCCTGTTCTAGCCGTCACAGGGAACAAACATTTCACATTCACAGATGCTCCCAATTTGGTGCGGTTTGGAGTGTAATTTAGATCAAACGTCTCCATGTAAATGAGTCAGGGTTTCTTAATTAGGTGCCTCTAAAGCAAAACCTTGGACCACATCAGTAGGTGTGGGTGTGGTGCCCACAATACTGGAATCTTTCCTATAGACAGGCTCTCAGTATCATTCAAATAGAGCTTTTTTTTTTTTTTTTGGTTGTTTTTTTCAGGCAATAATAAATCTGCAGATGGCATAGACAGAAAGACGCTACTTCAGAAGAGCTGTCTAAAAACACTGCCTCTTTGGCAAATGCCTTAAAGTAGGTCATTCTGCTGTGATTTAGCTTTTTCTTTAGATTTGATTGCCAGCTTTTTGTTCCCATTACAAGTAGGGTGCATTCCAGTCCACAGACTTGTTCTTAATTTTTCCAACTGGTATTTGTTTACTAGGATTTGCAGATCTTCATATGAAAATGGCCAATATCCTGTCACAGTGCTAATCATGCACTTGACCACAAAACGAAATGGATCCGGGTGATAATCTGGCAATGCTGAAATATTAAATGCCTTAAACACCCAGTCTTCCCACAGCAAAACTGCGTTGATTTATATGGGTAGGTTTGTTGAAATAATTGTCCCATCTTTTATACATGTGAAAAGAAGAGGTGACAGGATGTAAATGGAAAACTTTTACAAGCCATACAGCCATTTGTATAGATATTCAGGTTATCTGCTTTTATACTTGTCATTGTTTGTGTTTTTTATAGGGGGAAAAATCATTGGGTCCCATTTCCCTATCGAGGCTTTGGGATTTACATGCAGAACCCCCTGCAGCATTAATGAGTTACCTGCATAAATCCCCTGGCAATCGATGGGCACATAGACCTTGTTTTGTTATATTAATTATTCCTCACAGAACCTTGACACTGACATTAAATGAGGCCTTAAAAAATCTTGATGAAGGTCTTAAGGTATCTTTTACTGTTCAAATATTAGCATTGCAAAAACAATGTCTAAGGCATTATTCATTTTGTGGTACCGCAGGGAAGGAGGGATTAAAATAAGGGCACAGGGAGTGAACTTTCTGGTCTTAACTCTTTATTGCCTAGAGGCCACTTTTCCTAGGACTGAGTTATAATCCTCAAATTGTGATAATGACTAAAATAAATATTAAGATCACAATGAATAAAAAAGTACTGTGTCAATTTCCTCCAGATTGGTTTTGAATATGGTGTCTCCTCCACAGGCCAAGTTTTGTCTTGGCATGGTGGTGTTCCCAGGTGAATTCCAAAGTGTCATAAGCTGATTATTCTTTTTTAAAATTATAATTTATTGTCAAATTGGCTTACATACAACACCCAGTGCTCATCCCAACAGGTGCCCTCCTCAATGCCCATCACCCATTTTCCCCTCTCCCCCACCACCCCTCGTCCACCCTCAGTTTGTTCTCTGTATCTAAGGGTCTCTTATGGTTTGCCTCCCTCCCTCTCTGTAACTATTTTTTCCCCTTCCTTTCCCCATGGTCTTCTATTAAGTTTCTCAAGATCCACATATGAGTGAAAACATATGGTATCTGTCCTTCTCTGACTGACTTATTTCACTCAGCATAATACCCTCCAGTTCCATCCACATTGCTGCAAATGGCAGGATTTCATTCTTTCTCATTGCCAAGTAGTGTTTCATTGTATATATAAACTACATCTTCTTTATCCGTTCATCAGTTGATGGACATTTAGGCTCTTTCCATATTGTTGAAAGTGCTGCTATAAACATTGGGGTACAAGTGCCCCTATGCATCAGCACTCCTGTATCCCTTGGGTCAATTCCTAGCAGTGCTATTGCTGGGTCATAGGGCAGATCTATTTTTAATTTTTTGAGGAACCTCCACACTGTTTTCCAGAGAAGCTGCACCAGTTTGCATTCCCACCTATAGTGCAAGAGGGTTCCCGTTTCTCCACATCCTTGCCAGCATCTGTACTTTCCTGATCTGTTCATTTTAGCCACTCTGACAGGTGTGAGGTAGATTATTCTGAATTATCTGCTTACTTTCTACTTTGCTTCCCTTTCATGGTTAGTGATTCTTGTTGCGTTTGAGCCTAAAGTGGTATGTTTCCTACCATATTCTCTCTTTAGGCTCTAAACTCTTTTGGGGAGTGCACCCACTTCCATGATTTGGAATCTTAACCCTAAAAAGTTGATTCCCAAATCTGCATCTCCTTTAATATCATAACTTCATTTACCCACCTGCTAAAATGATCTGTTAAATACCTCCTGTTGCACTAGCCTCTGCTAGTTACTCAGGGCACTACCAAGTCCAAGAAGAAATGATTCCTGCCTTCAAAGAATTAAAGTTACCCAAGGATGAGGAAAGGATTGACTACATAGAGCTGTCTATGCTTGGGGGAAGGGTGACTTCATGTCTTTGGTGCTGTATAGTTTATAGCGGGTTTATTTACAGGTAACTCTGAATGAAGTCCCTTGAGGTATAGGTATCATTACCTCCTTCAACACAGAAGAGGAAACAGATGCTCTGAGAAGCTGTGTTATCCAAGTGACACTATTAAGGGAAGCATCATCAACTCAAGACAAAGACTTAGGTTTTCTGGTTCTGAATCCAGTGCTCTTTCCACTCTCTCTCTTGGATTTAGTGCAAGATAGATCAAGTGTCTGGGCTGGACACTCTGCTTGGATTTCCAAACCTGTTAAACTCTGAAATAGTTATAGGCTTGGCTTTCACTTTGTATTATCTCATTCAATTACACACACACACACACACACACACACACACAAAGTAGATAAAGTTAAGCATTATTCCCATGATGAAGATGACAAAACAATGGCAAAGTAGTGAAGTGACAGGCCTAAAGTTATTCAAGAAGCTCACACCCAAGCCGGGGCTGGAACTCAGTTCTTCATATTCTCTCAACCCATCAGAGGCAAATGCCTGAAACACTTCCCCCCACAAATAACTCTTTCCAATTAGACAGATAACTGGATAATTTAAATAGTTTTCCAATTTTCTTAGGATATATTCTCAGCATACCAATTATTATTTTTTTAATTTTTTAACATTTATTCATTGTTTTTGAGGACAGAGAGAGACAGAGCATGAGTAGGGGAGGGGCAGAGAGAGAGAGGGAGACAGAATCTGAAACAGGCTCCAGGCTTTGAGCTGTTATTACAGAGCTGGATGCGGGGCTCGAAATCAGGCTGCGGGGCTGCGAATCAGGACCTGAGCTGAAGTCAGATGCTTAACTGACTGAGCCACCCAGGCACCCCAGCATACGATTCTTTTAAAGATTTTACTGGGGTTTTTTTGTTGATGTTTGTTTTAAGTAATCTCTACACCCTACCTGGGGCTTCAACTTACAACCCTGGCATCAAGAGTTGCGTGTTCTTTTTTTTTTTTTTTTTTTTTAATTTTTTTTCAAACTTTTTTGGGACAGAGAGAGACAGAGCATGAACGGGGGAGGCGCAGAGAGAGAGGGAGACACAGAATCGGAAACAGGCTCCAGGCTCTGAGCCATCAGCCCAGAGCCTGACGCGGGGCTCGAACTCACGGACCGCGAGATCGTGACCTGGCTGAAGTCGGACGCCCAACCGACTGCGCCACCCAGGCGCCCCAAGAGTTGCGTGTTCTACTGACTCAGTCAGCCAGGCACCTCCTGATTCTTTTAGAACAGAAGTCAGTTCATGCCATTCCTGTTCCCAAGTCTACAACTGGCTCTCCCTTTCTTTTCACTTGGAGCAAAAGACCAGTTCCTCATAAGGGCCTTGTCAGTGATGTGGCTCCCTTCTCCTCCTTTCCCCTCCCTCCCTCGGTTCCTGAAGACACCAAATGTTAGGTGTCCTCTCTGCCTGGAATGCTTTGACTCCAAGTATCTACTTCACTAACTCCCCATCTTTTCTCAAACATCACCTCTCCAAGGGACCTTGATTATTACTGCAAATCCTCCTCACCGCTCTTGATCCTCCTCCTCTGCCCCATTTTCTTGAGTTCCTTAGCAGGCACCACTGTCTAATATATGTAGTATTTCCTTATTTATTATGCTTATTTGTTTTATTTATTTGTTTATATTATATGTATTGCATAAACTCCATGTGAGCAAAGGTGATTAAACTTAAATGCATAAGCTTACTGATGGATTGTCAGTTCCTAAAAGAGTGCCTGGCACCTAGGTGGTGCTCCACCAAAGTTGACCCAGTTGACCCATCTCCATTCTCTTTAGTCTACTAATTGGACACCTTGGTATTGACTTCAATTCTTCCCAGTCATCCATCCATCATATCAAACCAATCAGCAAGAACTCTTGACTTCCTTGAAAGTCTGTCTAGGAATAACCCTCTTCCCACAGAGCTCCATAGCCAACATGGGGAATAATTGCTTTCTAGTCATGGCAAGATAACGGCTCAGTTTAACCCGATTTGCTCCAGTCCCCTTCTTCAGCCCTTCCATCCCTAAATCATTTTCATATGACTGCTTGATAAATTGAGACACTTGAAACAAAAGTTCTTTACCTGCTCAATAACCTGCCTTGGTTCCCGGTAGAATCTGAGACATGAAATTCCAGCTTTTCTGCAGGTACCACTCATAACCTGGCTCCTCCCCGCACTTGGGTCTCTGCTTCCTTTGCTCCCTGTCACGGTTGGCACAGGCTGCTCACGGCCACATCCTGGCTTCCTTTGGCCTTTCTCAAGCCGGCCCATGGAACATTCTGGTATTTCCAAAATTCCACCTGTGCATTAAAGCCTAACTCAATGTCCACTTTTCACTGGAGACTTCTCAACTCTTGTAGTCTATTTCTGTCCGTACCTACTCCTTAACAGTTAATTCTTCTTTACTCTCTCTTAAGTGCTTTGTCCCCTGTTAGAACTTTACATTTCTTACTTTATACATCTTTTATCTACCCAGATCTCCCCAGTGTGGTGTGGAGCACACAGTAGACACTCCATACATCCTGATGATTCTTTGATGGATACTTACATTCTTCTCCTTTTTGTATATGTACTTTACCCTGCTGGCTTTAGACAGTGGAGCATTTCAAATGATATATTTTGAATGATACCCTAAATTTATATATCTTTGGCAAGTAATAGCATTTTGCAGCTATACTGATGAGCTATATATTAGGATAAATGTATATTTAAACCCCAGCCTTATCTAGTTTACAGCATGTTTACAGCATGTCTAAATGTAGGAACTCATGCTCCTTTCACCAGGGATTAATTGGGTCTTGCTTTTTAAGTGTGTGTATGCAAGCATGTGTGTGTGTGTTCCTTCTCATACATCTAAAGTGAATTCTATCATCAAGAAGTCACAAAATACGTAGATATCAGTATAAGAAGCACTTAGGAAATAACTAGATAAAGAATATAATCATTAATCCAACTAACAATTAAATCTTTAATGGTACATGCGGGTTTTAGCATGAAAGCCTCTGTAGCATGCAGCAATAAATTAAGTTTGCATAATATAAGCTTAAAAATGGCCCATTCTTTGATGTTCTGCAGCAACTCTGATTCTATTTTACAAAGCTTTGAAGGAAGATTATCACTCCCTTCACCGTCCATTGGTCAAGCTTTGAAGGTCTGCATTCTGCTATCTTGTCTTCTCTTAATTCATCTTGAAAGACAGTTTTGTTTCTTGGGAGGTCATCACAGGCTGCTGCTGGCCAGTGTGTCACTGCTACAGCACTAACCAGTGAGGGTAAAATCCCATTACTGTTCAGAGTAGGTGTCTCACTCATGAAACATGTTCAGGAACCGGACGCCGTCCCTCCTGCCGTCTCCCAAGAGCAAAAGACATTTTATGAGTAGATTTTAGGAGTGGATTGGATTCTTTACCATTTTGGACTCCCTATGTTTCTGTTCTTTAGTTCCTAGGACAAATGAAAGCCAACTTGATTATTCAGCATGTTAAACTCGTTTTAAAGTCCTCTTTCTCTTTGTCCAGCCTCTGCTCTCTTGGTTCAGGAAGAACTCTTCCCTCTTCCCTGTAAGAACTGCCTTCAGAAATTGTGGTCCCTAGAGACCAGCAGCATCTGGGAGCTTGTTCTCTATGCAGAATCTCAGGTCCTGAGAACCCCTGAATCAGAATCTACGTTTTTAACAAGATCTCCAGGTGACCTGATGTGTAAGCATATTCAAGTTTAAGAAATCCTGGCCTAGAACTTTCTGGAATGCTTAGGCCGTAGTAGTGCTGGCCGCTGAACTAGCAGGCTGAGAAGTCTTCACAACACCCACTGCCCACCACGTGACCCACCCCAATGTCCCTTCTCATTTGAAGCCCCCTCCACACTAGTACTCGTAAGCGTGTCTCCTGGGAAAGGTGCACCTGCGCCCACAGAGGGCACCCTTTTCCCCAGCCAATTAGTTGACACCATAAAGCACTTCTGATGGAGTCTGGGCTGTGAGAGGTGAGGCCTTTTGGATGGGATGCAGGATAACGGCCCTTACCACTTGTGGTCATTAGAGTTCCCGTGGTGCTTTTTGTGAGAGAAGGGATTGTTAACCTCAGTGTCCTGGCTGACTTCCAATCTGTGTAATTGCATGCAGCCTACCTAAGTCTGCACTGTAGTTTCAATTAGGTAAAGTATTGTTCACTTCTTGTACTAAACTGCTGTGTTGTGTGGCTACAGACTGCTAATTAGCTGGTGTTTTTCAGGTAGCTGCGTTCGTGATGAACAAAACGTCTCTCTGGCCATCTCCTCCCCGCCCCTGCTATCTCCTCCTCCCAGGGTCTCACACACAACTGCATGCCTGTTTTCTACTATATTACCATTTCTTGGATTGAAGTACTTTGGGATCAGAAATAACTAGGATGTGACAAGGAACATTTCTTTCATTTCCCTATGTAGCCACTTGCTTCTAGGCCTACCTAGCCTATTGTAGGGTGTTGGAGGGGAAACTCAGGCAGAGAATAGCAAGAATGTGATGAGGGGTGAATAAAATAGGCCTTCCTCTGCCAAGATGAAGGGTAAATTCCTGTCATTGCCAGGGAAGTATGAATGACTTTAAGAGCTTGGCACTCTAGGAATTGGTTATTTTCAGTGCGATATGACTAGAGAGTGAGGCCAGAGAGAACAGGGCATGCATTTTATTTCTCCTTTCTTGATGGTTAGAAAAATATAGTGGGACATGTAAACCACCCATAAAATACCTCACTATCTCTCTGGGGGATCTCCATCTCTAAATATGGCTCTGGGAGCATGAATGGAATCCCCTTCTGATGACTCAAAGGTCAGTACCAGGGAGGCACTTATGACCCTGGAATGGCAGCTGGAAGTGAAAAAGAAGTGGGAAAAGATGAGGGAGCAGAAAGCCAAGAGGACAGAGTTGTGCTTTAATTGGACAAGAGTTGTTTTTAAGAGAAGAAATTTTCTGGGATGTGAAACGATGGCAAAAAAAAAAGTGTTCAAATGAGAAAAAAAATCAGATTAGGTAAAACATTACTTTGCATATCTTTTCACTATGTGAGAAAATTTGTTTTGATGTCCGAGCACAGAGACACAAATTAATTAGATAAAAATTCCTGTAGAGCAGAGGTAATTTCTTTTATCTTTTCTCATCCCAAACACTATGGGAAATAAAAGAATTAATTAATGAGTGAAATGAATGAATGAGTGAACAAAATGGATGAAAGGAAAATATTTATTAAGAGGTGTATGTTGATTGTCAGTTCATGGACAGCAGGGAAAAGTAAGCGTTTTTAGTGCCAAAGTGCCAGCACCTATGACTTGCCTACTGCTTGCTATGGCTCTGTCCCAAAGTATTCTACTTATCTCTTTGAAAATAAGACAGAAAAGGACAGAGGTCTCCTCAATCAGTACACTCACAGTATCCCTGTAAAGAAAGGCTGGTTTGCAAATCTCCTAAGAAGAGGAGGGGCTGGCATCAGAAAGTTGGGAGTGAGAGTCAGCTGAGGGGAGTGGACTTCGTGGAGCAGAAGTGAAACATCACAACTGAATAAGGTTCCCCTGCTCTTAGGGGCTGATTGTTATCCTGGTAAAATTGTGTTCATTTCCAGCTCAGCGTCTATCATAATAGTCACTCGATGTGTATTTGTGTTCTGCATAAATGAGAGGTTGATGGTAGGCAGCCAGTGCTCGAGGATGAAGAGAGTTCTCAGAGTGAGGAGGATGATGATGTAGGGAGAAAAGGCAGAAAAAAGAAAGGGGACAATGGAAGAGAAAAGAGCCTGGTTAAGAAGAATGTGAATATGATACAGAAGAGAAGAAATTACTGGAAGTGAGACACAGTAATCTCTACACAAAGGGCAACATTTGGTATAAAGTTTCTGAATTCCACATGTATATTCAACTTCCTTTGTACACATTAGCAAGTTAACCTGAGGAAAAATTACAGACCGAAAAATGTCATTGAGGCAGAGATAAAACAGACTTAAGAATTCTAATCTTAAATTTGAGCTATACTGTCATGTAGGTGATCTCAAAGGAGATTTTCCCAATGTCTTGATCCAAACAGCCCCTCAATTCATGTCCTTGTTCCCCAGACGCTCTCATTTCAGTTAAGCCCATGATTTCCGTTGTGAATCTCTTCAAAGTCAAGTGTGTGTCGGGTCTGTCACTGGCCACAGACCAATTGTTATTAATGGCTGAGATTTCTTCCTGTCCACAGTTAAGTCCACTCTTCTCTCAGCCCAGACAATACAGTCTCGAGATCAGAAATCTCATATATAATCTGCACTTTTTCTTGCATGAGGAAAAAAAAAACCCTAAGAACATGGGAATGTACAGCTATCCCGTGTTAACTATTCCTGGATGTCACCCTGCAGCTCTAATTTCTGCTTTCTCCTCTGCATTCTGGGTACTGCTGCCGGACTTGTCAGCACCTTGTCACGGCTTCCTTGTGCGTGGGCTACCATCGGACTCTGTGTTCTCAACAATTATCCATAAAAAACCCTACAGAATTCTTCACAAGTAAAAAATATATATATACATATTAACAGGTAGAAAAAAAAACGAACCTACTTTAAAAAATTTAGTATCCGGAAGCAGGTGCTGTTTGTAAATGCTGCTGTGTTGCCTCATCTTTTCCAGTCCTGTGTTGCTCTTTTGTTCGTGGTGTGGCAAGGATGTGGGAGCCAATATGATTTAACTAAATAATACACAAATGTCAAGAACACTTTCATGTCTTGTGTACAGACCAGAATAAATTACTCCGATGGAATGTTTGCTTTTCTTTTCAGGGAACAACCCCACAGTTTACAAGGAGCTATGCTGACAAGAAATGGCTAAGAAATATTATTTAAAGTAACCTATTTTAATGTAGGACTAAGTGTCTGAGGATTTCATTCTGGTTCAAAAGACAGAGGCCAGCAAAGGAAGTTGACAGGCAGACAGCAACGAGAAAACAATCTTGTCCGAGAATTCTTTTTTTTTTTTTAATTTTTTTTAACGTTTATTCATTATTTTCGAGAGACAGAAAGAGACAGAGTGCAAGCAGGGGAGGGGCAGAGAAAAAGGAAGACACAGAATCCAAAGCAGCCTCCAGGCTCTGAGTGTCAGCACAGAGCCCAATGCGGGTCTCGAACCCATGAGACATGAGATCATGACCTGCGCTGAAGTCGGATGCTTAACCAACTGAGCCACCCAGGGGCTCCTCTTGTCCTAGAATTCTTACGGGCAGTGGGGAGAAAAATAAGTCCAGTCAGAAATGAAAATGAGGAAACTAGTTCTCAGAATTAAAGGTGAACTGAAAGGAATTGGCAGCTGCCTGGACATGCCAGCCAGAGAGGCCATGGTATCTGCTACACGTGACAGACCGAGAGACAACTGCAAAGCTCCCCAAACAACTCGCCTGAAGGGCTTGCCAGGAAGCCAGATGCTGCTTCTGGAAGAATATCTTCCGTGGTTGGGCATCTGGGTTCAGTGCTTTCCATTTAAAGAGGAGAAAGAAGGTGGTAAAAGGCAGAACCATCACTGCCTTTAAAAAAAACGTGTTTTTCTCTAAGTGTGCATATACACACACACGCGCACACACACACAGCACTAATGAATGTGGAATTGAAGCTTGTTTTTAGAAAGAATCCCAGAAATAAAACTTTCCCTGGTGCTTTTTGGGTGGAAAGCAATGTGTTAGAGGGAGGGAGGAGGGAGAAAAGGAGGAGGGAGGGAGGAAGGGAGAGAGATTGAGGGGAGAGAGAGAGAGAGAGAGAGAGAACAGATACCTAGAAAAACCCCTATATAAATATGTCAATTTACTAATTAGTTAGGTAATTTTATTTAAAGAGCTGGGATTATAGCTGGTGTTCAATTAAAAAGGGGGGGGGGATCCAAGTGATAGGCCTGTGGCTCTATCATAGTTGGCTGGTCTTTCTCACTTTTTGTTTTACTGTTCCTTCTTCCCTGGAAACATAATCGAGTATTGGTATTGGCAAGAAGGCAGAGTGTGGTCTAGTGGACTGGAAATCAGGTGACTTGAGGTCTGGTTGATTTTTTCCCCCTTCTACTTTGAAGTTTGCTATGTCTCTGCTCCATTAAACAGGGGAATCAAATTTTTACATACTTAATAACAGAAGACAAGCTTTTGTAATCAAGATAATTTTTGTTTGTTTGTTTCACCTAATGCTAAATAATTCAAAGTGGTTAGGAAGTAAGTACTGAATCTAGAACCAACGATGGACCGGATGATTGTGTTGATAGGCAATAGGAATGATAGCCTTTAGTTTAGCAGTGGGAATAATGACAGAAGATGTGAAACGAAGTTTTTCTATTCCAAGATCTGTTACAAATACCAGACAATTAAGAAATCAGAAACCCTGGCATCTCACCCTGGAGTGCAGTGATTGATCTAACAGGCTCCAGTACTGACGGGTGGTCACAGAGTCCCTGACCAAGGCTCCCTCAGTGGGGGAAGCCTCTTTTACTACTCATTCATTGTACTCAGGGCCTCTTAACATGAAACCTTAATATTAATATTGCTTCTTTTGCAATTAGAGCTGCTTTTCTCTTCATGATGATGAAAAGATAAATATCAGGTGAGGAGACAGAAACTTGAGAGGAACCGCTTGCTAACCAATCCCCTCAAAATGGAATATTCTCTGGTTGTAGTCTGAACTACATATCAAAGTTCCAAGATTCCACTTGATCCTAACTGGAACCATTACTAGCTATTCGATTATTATTTTCTCACTCAATGAAGTCATGTGATTCCATCTGTTCAACAAAAATGACTGAGTATCTATGATATGTGGGACTCTGTACTAAGCTTTGGGGATATAACAGGAATCAAAGTGACACAAATTCCTGGAAACTATGAGCCAACGGCAGAGTTCAGTTCTTTACAATTTCCATCTTCATCGATATTTTCAGGACCTGATTATGCTATAGAATAACATAGTTTTTTCCTGCTAGGTTATTACATGTACTCCGATGATTTCTCAGGAACCAGAAAATAAGGATTAGAACAATAGCTAGTCATTACCAGAAATTCTGCCTAATGTTCTGTTACCATGAGAATTTACTAGGCTTCCTATGGAGGAGTAACAATTGGAGACACAAAATATAATACCTCTGTGCTTGCCAAGTTTTCTATCACCAGGCATGCCATTCTCAGATCCTTTTCCCAGTGTCTTCCTCTGACCCCTCTTTCAATGTTAGACACCCCTGGGAATCTGTCCTCAGCTCCCTTTTGGCTCCAGACTGTCCTTTGCCAGTATTCGTGACCATACCCCCATTGCCGCCTTTAAAATGATGACTCCCAAATTCGTATCTAGATCCCAATCACCTTTCCTGCATTCCCAGCAGATGTTGCTTATCCTTGAATGGAATTCACTAATGAAGTATAAAGAATGACCAATCACATCACAGCCCCCAATATTCAACTTCTTTCATGCCTCTAATTTTAGTCTTTTCCTTTAGTGAGTTGAGGGTATCACCCCTCAGCTAGATCAAAACCTGGGTGCCATCCTGAAATCCTTCTTCCTTACCTCTTGCATACATTTGGTGGGTATGTCCTATTGAATCGACCCTCTCTGTGCCTCTTGTATCCACCCCTGTTACCTGTCCCCTCCCCCAGCATCTCTTTAGTTTGGGGTCTCTATCTTTGACCCTCGCCCCAGGATCTTAACTGGTTTCACCATCTCCAGTTTGCCCTCTTACAGGCTATCTTAAAGACTGTGATCTTTATAAATAGAAATTGCATGACCTTATCTCCCTGCTTCTGACCCTTCCACTATTTACCTCATGTCTACAAAATGAATTTCGAATTTCGTAAGAAAGCCTGTGAAAGGTTCTTCACAACTTAGCTCTAGTTCACTACATCTTGGGCTTATGTTCTGCTACTTCTTTTATGCTTCCTAATCCTCCAATCACGTCAGAGGATTCACTATTTCTTTGCCGTATCATAGGTCTCCAACACCACACGTCTTTGTCCACAGTTCTCTGTGCTTGTGGTAGTCCTGCTGGCTGCCAAACTGACATCTTTAAGATAGCCTGTGCTATCTCCTGTGGGAGGCATTCTTTGGTGTCTCTAGGCTAAGTTCCAGCTTCTGGTTGGTGCTCTCACAGTGTCTTGCAGTATTGCACCATATTTATTGCAATTGTTTACCAATTTATCTACCCCAGGAGACTACAGGACAAGTGAGGGTAGGAGTCCTATGTATTCCCCTAGTATTGAGTTTAGGGGGTCAGCAAACTTTCTCTGTGAAGGGTCAAAGTGTCAATGTTTTTGGCTTTGTGCAACTTGTCACAACTATTAACTCTTGCCATTGTAGCACGAAAGCAGCCTTTGACAATACACAAACATATAGGTGTGTGTATGTTCCAATAAACCTTTTTAACAAAAACAGGCAACAGGCTGTATGTAGCTTGAGGGTGGGCCATACTTTGCCAACCTGTGATCCAGTCCAGTGCCCGGAATACAGAGGGCACTCATTTAAGACATAAAGGAATATACAGGATTTCACAGTTGATAAACATTTTAATAAGTGTGAATTTATTTGACCTATTTCACATATGACCAAAAGGGACGGTTAGAGATATTAAAAGATTTTCTTTAATGTTGTACAGCTTCTAAGGGGTGAGGTTGGGACTTGAGCCTATGTCTTCTGATTCCAAATCCCTGGTTCTTTCCATTAGTTAAAAGGCCAAGATTCATAGTGGAGAAGGATGGGGCAACTTACAAAATTTACCTCTTATGAGAAAATACCCCCATGGGGTGGACCACCACTGACAACAGGGAAGACAGTGGTAGATGGACAGTAGTCATTTTACGTTTTGTTTTGTTTCCTATTATTCAATGGGTAATGTCACTATTCAAATGTTAAAATAAAAGATCTAAAGTAATAATTTCCCTCCTGTCTTAAAAACCTTATCTCCCAAAGCCTTCCTCCAAAACAAGGATCCACCACTGGAAGGATCACTGAACCTTAGTCCCCAGCACACAAACCTTATAAATCCTGTGCCAAGATGTCTCCTAAGTAGATGACATTTTAATGATTACTACAGGGAGTTGGGAACTATTGCTTCATCCTCACGATCAGAGTAATTAATTTTCTTAACTACCAGGCCAAATTCTGCCACAGGAGTCCAGTTGAGAAATTTCGGGCCCATAGGAAGTACATTAGCTCTTCAAAGTGATTAGGGTGCCATTTCAAATACACAAGCAAAGGAGCTATTAGGCTTCTGGCTTATTTCAAACGACTTGCAGCCCTTGTCCCTCAGGAAAACGAAAAAAAAAAAAAAGGGAAAGAAAAAAGAGAGAAAAAAGAAAATAACAATTTGTACAGGTTCCTCATTTTCCAGTAAAAATACCCATGGCCTGCAAGTCATTGGCTATCAGGTATTATGGTTGGGTGAGCAACCAAAGTGTACAGAAAAAGGGGGGAGTGCCAGAGACAGCACAGAAAAACATAGCCTGATCCAAAGCACACCAGAGCTGAGCACTCAGAGGCCTGACGGGAGGCAGAGAGCTTCACCAGCCATTGCTCTTAAAGACCAGAGAGAAGGGCAAGAGATCATGGGCTTTCAAGTTCATTCTTTAGGCAAGTCTCATTGTTTCTCCCCAAATATCAGAAATGCTCACAATGCCATTTTAAAGTCACGGTGGATGAATTATTTCCTTACCATTGTATCCTCATACAACTCTTGTATTTCTAGGCCATCATCATTTGAGTTGCCTCTGACATGCTTTTGTAGAATATTTTATTTAACACCCATGAAGACCACAGAGAAGCTTTAAATATCAGTTTACTCTCAGAAAATAGCCACAGCTCAACAGTTTCGCCTTTCAATGAGGCATTCAACTGGCATGCTTCCATGAGATTTGTCTATTCAGCCATATCATTCCTTCACCTTGGAATTCTATGAACAGCTGGGCGATTTTCTTAGAGTCAATGCAAAAGGGAAGATTTTTTAGTTTTCTTTTCAACCTATTTTACAAAGTGCAAGTCTCCTATAAAAATGTTTACTTGCATCTAAAGCCTGCAGCAAATATACTCTTCCAAAGCTATTTTTGAAACTCAGTGAATGACATGATTTCATTAGTCATCTCTAAAAGCTACCCATTTCTAAGATATTTTGAGTTTCTCTGAACAATGTATACTACAGGGGAATTAAGTGTTTTATCATATGTTCCCCCACTTAAAAATTTGAGATTGTTTTGGCTTCCAAAATTCATGCCACAAAACTAATCTGGCTGGCGAGTTCAATTTAGCTTGGTAGGTAGACATACATATGTATTTATTTTCTCTAAGCGTCATGCATTATTTTTATCCTGGAAATAAAAACAAGGTGGGAAAAGACTTCAGTAATAGCTAGAACACCTTACTCGTAGTAATGGCAACAGGAATTCCAGAACTTCAAAAGATCAGTGCTACATATCAGGTAGATATGTAGTTGGTAGGATTCTAGGAATGTTTATTTACACAGGGTGTTTGAGGCACAGGATAAGGCCCTACCAGCTTCAAAATATCTCACTTACCAGCACCCATAAAGCCAGTGTGGTGTTCTGTCTGGCAGAAAATTCTCACTGTGGGAATCATTCTGTTAAGTAAGATTACAAGGCAAGAGATCCATCTTGAGGAAACTGCTGTAACAGGGGCGGCTCTGGACAAGAAGCATGGGAAAAACTGTCTATCTCCAGCCTCATCATACCTGCCTCAGAGTTAAGGTAGAGTGGATGATCTTAGCAAGTGCCCACTTTGACGTGTTCCTAAGAACACGGAGCAAGACGCAGATGAGGTTGATGGAGAGTCACGGACAGAGTAGAGTTTGGCTGAACAGTTCACAAGGGACTGGCGGGTCGGGTATCATATGGTTTGTCAAACAGGTAAAATCAGCCTCAATGGGACTAGGGGAAAGTGGCTGAGTCAGACCAGGGAGGGATGTAGGTTCTGGAAAAAGATTTTGTGTTGAGATAAAGAATTTTCTGAAAGCCAGGAAATTTGGCAACCCAGCTTCTGCAGTTCTTCCTATATTTATTTCATTAAAAATTATCTTCTATTTCTCTCACTATAAAGATAATATGTATATTTATGTATAATATTTGTCTAGAATAATAAGTTAAAAATGATAGGTACATAATAAGTGATAGCTACTGCATGAAACTCTTTTTTATTGTTTATTTATTTATTTTTGAGAGAGAGAGAGAGAGAGACAGAATCCGAGCAGGGGAGGGACAGAGAAAGGCGGGGCAGACACAGAATCCAAAGCAGGCTCCAGGCTCTGAGCTGTCAGCACAGAGCCCGATGTGGGGCTCAAACTCACAAATCATGAGATCATGACCTGAGCCAAAGTCGGACACTTAACTGACTGAGCCACCCTGGTTCCCTACTTCACCTGTTTTCTTAACCTCAGTGTCGCCTTCTATACCATTGTTAGGAGAGAAAAAGCAACACATGGCCGAAAAAAAACTCCCATAATTTAATGACTCTAAGAATGAAATATTAACATTTCAACAAAAATTTTTGCAGTCTTTTCCAGATGCACACATTTTCCATATATTTATGGTTACACTCTCTTTGAGTATATAAGATATTGTATCCCTGATTTAACATAACAGATCTCCAAATAAAAAAAAATCAATCAGTCATGAACTACATTTTACTAAGCTGATATGATGTGTCATGTTCTATATACCTTCCCCTATCACTGAACACTTAGGGTGCTTCCAAGTTTCTACCAGCGCAAATACGACTATAAACAATTTTGCCTGCATAAACTGCCTCCCCCATTACTTAATATGACTGGCTGAAAAGACATGAAGAATTGAAAGATTTGCATTCTGGAAATATATTACATATACGACTTTCCAATCATGCTGGTTGGTACATCCTAACTGGCAGCATACAAAGGGCTTGATCTAATATACACCCAACAAAACGGGATTCATCCTGTTTGATTAGTTTCCAATGATCTCATCTTCCTCTTTCTCTACCTTTGCAAAATAGAGAAAAGTTTGTTTCCTTCTAACCAGTGTCTCCTTTTGCCTTTTATTATTATTATTATTACTGTCACAATCACCCGGCGTTGAAACCTCAGACTTATCTCCATGGCTGACTGGATATGGGGATAAAGAAATGACAGAAATAAAAATTGTGTGGGATTTTGCTTTGAAAAGTCTCAAGGTTTAAGCCATTTCTTTCCATTTGATGTTCATCACTCTAATCCAAACACAACTCTCAGGTGGCCTCCTGGGTCTTTTCTCCTTCGATCTTGTTTGCCTTACACTCTGTTGTCTGACTACTTTCATAAATATTGAGCACATCATGCAATTGTCCCATAGATAAAGTTTCAGTGGTTCTCTATGGCTTATATAGCTCCTTTGCCTGGTTCTACTACCCATCAGCAACCAAACCTTATCTTTGTAGGTCCTCCTTCCTCATTAACTTCATCTTCACTTTGCCTCCCTGACTTTCCAAAGAAGCAGGCTAAAGGAAAATGCATTTGACACATATTTTATAGAGATAGAACTTGCCATTTATGTGATGATTCAGAAGGTACTACAGGACCTTACGGTACTTATTACTGTAATGTCAATTTGTGAAAGTGGCTATTAATAAAGGTTTCTGGTTGATGGCATTTTGAGATGATAGCTTATTCTGAATTTCTGGTCTTACGTTATCACAGCAGAAGCATAGAACTTGACCTTGAGTTTGATCAAGAATGAGGACTCTGGACTCTGAGACTATTCAGCCTACGCAGCTGTTGTGTAATCTTCTGCCTAATGCATTCACAACCCTTTAAAACTTCTGGCTTTTGAGGACAGGACTGGGACCAACCCTGTAGTCCAATTGTGCCGTATTAAGCTTTCTCAGTTTGTAGTTTCTCTTTCAAGGGAATGTTTAATTCAGTGCGGTGCAAAATTGGAGTTCTATTCTGTTGGCTATAGAGTACGTAGGTCAAGTGGAATTTTTGGCACTTCATTACATTCCCTGACCCTCACTAAACAAACTTCAAAATATATATATTTGCAACAATTTGAAATAAACACTACACACAAGTGTTGATGGTAGATTTTCTGAAGAACTACCAAATGCATCAAGGCTAAGGAAAACATTCTAATGATTCTTTCAAACATGAATATTTTTAAATTCCTGTTAAACAATCTTCCTATTTAGTCTTCTCAGGCTTTGATGACATGCCACAATTGGCTGTTTATCAAAAACTTAGCAAAAAATGATTAATAAGATATAATCATGTGCACACACTTGTGCATAATTAAACCCAGTTTTAAAATCAGTGCAGGGTGGAATATGGTCACACCATTCAAGAAAGGTTGGCAACCTAGCAAATAACACTTTTCTTTCCGTTTATAATAAAAAAATCATATGTGAATGCTGCGAAGGTGATATAATAATATGATCTTAAATCTTAGTTTAAAACATCTATTTCTATCTCTGCTGAACTGAGTGAAAGTTCTAACAGAATTGGGAAATTAATTTAGGTATAAGAAACATGATCAGGCATTAATTGTTATTCCTGGGATAGTGTGGCATAAAGGTGGAGGATTCTCATCCTTCTGAGATTTTTAATTGGAAGGATTTTCATCTGTTTTGTTTTTTTCAAAGGAGGATTTAGCTAACTCTACATTTCTTCATTTTATAGCTGTTCGTTCAGTTGGGGAAAAAAGGAATAATTGAGACTGAGTAATGGATATTTCTCAAGATCTCCAAGACTAGGTATTACATAGCAGTATGGGTATGATTTATGACTTTGTCCAGTTAAAGTTACTGGGATAAGCACTCCAGTATTTACTTGTAACCTGAAACCCTTTTCATGGTGTGCCTGGATCCTACGGGAAAAGAATTTACATTTGAGGAATGCTTACCTTGTGCCAGGCATTTTATATGCATTATCTTATTTAATTCTCATAACCACAAGGTATGGCCAATATTATTTAATCCGATTTTATGTGCGTGAGATCATAAGAGGAGTAAGGTATAAAATGAGGATTTGACTCTCTCGCTTTTTCTATTTCCTTAAAACCCAAGATCCTTTCACTAAACCACATGGGTTTCCCATTGGAGCCATTATGTGGAGGTGATAAGAGAGGACATTCTGGCAATAAGGGAGAGTCTGAACTTTGACACAAGTTCTCCTCTGGGGTAAAATAGAAAAGAAACTAATATGATGAGTTAGATTAAAGCATGTTCCCTAATGCAGTAACTGATTAAGCAAGTTATGGACTATCCATACTATGGAATACTATGTCAATGTCATCATTAGAGAGAATCACATAAGTCTGTTTAATGAAATGGAAGGCTGTCCATGAGTTGCAAAATATTGCATAACAATATGTGCAAAATGATTAACTTTAACACAATAACAACCTTATACACATATGTTTGCACGTGCTTAAACACAGGTCTGGAAGCATATATACAAAAATGTTGGTTACTTCTGCTCAGCAGGCTAAGAGTAACCAGTAGGCAAATTTTACCTCTTAATCTCTATGCACCACTGTTGCTTAAATTTTGTGTGTGTGCAATTATATGTATTAAATTTACAAGTAAAAAGCATGTAATGGATTGGTTGAATAATCTGTAGGAATGACTCAACCCAAGGAATGGATGATTAAGGAGATTTAATCTCACAAAAGTAAAACAGTCCAATCTATTTGACACTCTATCAGGCTTCAACATTACTATATGTATATGGCAAAAGGTAAAACCTCATCACTTGTATTGCACTCTGTCTTATCTGAAGAAGGTGTTAAAAGAGAGCAAATAAGTACCAGTCATATCAAACTTAACATGTCCAAAACGGAGCTTTCTAGTTTGCTCTTCTTATTCAACCCATCTGTGTAGTATTACCATTTCTTCATGTGCCTAAGCCCAAATCCTAGGAGGCACACTTGCTTTCTCCTTTCTTTTTCCAGCTGTATTCTGACCAGCAGCAGATTCAACCTGACCTATCACCAATATATCTCTTTAAGGACTCCACATAAGCCATCATTACCTCTTGCCTGGACTCCATGGTTGCCTCCGTACAGGTCTCCTTGCTTCCATTTTACAAATCCATTCTCCACATGGCAGCCAGAGTGATCTTTTATATTCCCTCAATTTAGCACTCCTTATGTATTTTTATTGTATTTATTTATTTTATTATTATTAATTTTTTAGAGAGAGAGGTGAAAGACAGAGAGAGAGAGAGAGAGAGAGAGAGAGAGAGCATGAGCTGGGGGGAGGGGCAGAGGGAGAGAGAGAATCCTAAGCAGACTCCACGCTCAGCACGAAGCCCAACATGGGGCTTGATCACATGACCCTGGGATCATGATCTGATCTGAAATCAAGAGTTGGATGCTCAACAGGCCGAGCCACACAGATGCCCCAGTTTTTCATTGCATTTAGAATACAATCCAAATCTCTCACTGAGGCCCACAAGAACCTATGTGATCTGATACCAGTTGATATAATGGCTAGGACCTTAACTCCTACCACCATCCTTCTAGTTCATTAAGCTCTAACTATTCTGGCTTGCTTTCTGCTTTTCAAATACATCAAGCTCTGTGGGTTGCTGGGTATTTACACTTGCTTTTTTTTTTTTTTTTTTTTTGCCTTCAATACTCTTCTCTTAACTTTTTACATGGATGGCACCTTGCCAATATGAATCAATGTTTTACAAATGAGAAAACTGAATTTCAGACAGTGTAAGTAACTTATTTGTGGTCATAGCACTTGCTACATGATGAAGCTTTGTTTTGCACTCAGTTCTGAATTATTTCATGCTCTTCCCATTACACTAGATAATGAAGACAGTCCATCCTGTGGCTGTGGTTAAGGTTATGACAATAGATGAGCAAGTATCTACTTGCTGAAAAGACCAGGAAAAATAAATTATTTTAAAAGTTCCTTTTATAGGTTCTCCTTCCTACCTTTAGCACATTCTCCAACTTCTTCAGGAAGACTTACACTGGCTAAGGGGAAAATTTGAGATAGATACATTTGGAAAATCTTGTCTGAGAGATGTGAAATTCAATACTGCTATATAAGAAATGAGAATACGATGACCCAATCAGAACCCCTTGCAACTTACTTAGTTAGATGTCCAAAGAGAATTTTCATGGTGTCACGATTTGGTGGAGGGAGTTTTTGCACAAGAGACTTTATAGTTTCAATTCTTGTGTTGTAGTCTTGCTTTTCTGAAAAATAAATAAATAAAAGGAAGGTTAGAAAAAAAAAGAGATTTTATAGGTGCATGAGGGAATTTCCTTAGGAGAACTTTGGAGTAAGATGTAGCAACATAAAGTCCTAATCAGCAACCAAAGAGAATAGGTGTATTCAACGTCCTTATCATGAATTTTTTTTTTTAGTTTGACTGTGATGTAGATCATAGTAATACCAAGCAGCAACAGCATAGCTTTGACATAATCTTCTTGTTAAGATCAGTTATTGAATCAGTTTTATAAATTCTTTATTGTTTTATAAGACACAGTAGGGTGAATAACGGCTCTCCAAAGATGTTCATGCCCTCATCTCTGAAACCTGTGAATATGTTGCCTTCTATGACAAAAGGGACTTTGCCAATGTGATTCAATTAGGGACTCTGAGATGGGGAGGTTATTTCGGAATTATCTGGGTAGGTCCAGTAAAATCACAAAGGTGGTTAAGAGAAAAGCAGGAGGATCAGAGTCAGAGAAAAAAGATGATGTATCAATGGAAACAGAAAAATAAGTGGCTATTTGATAAAAAGCCATGGGCTAAGGAGCGAAGATAGCCTCTAATAACTGTAAAAGTCAAGGAAAGAGAGTCCCCAGAAGAAGCACAGGTGTGCCAACACCTCGATTTTTCCCAGCGAGACAGATTTCAGACTTCTGACCTTCATGAGTGTAAGATAATATGTTTGTGTTGTCTGAAGCCACTGAGTTGTGATAACTTGTTATAGCAGCAATAGGAAATGAACAGATGAGGACACAAAATGTGATTAAATTACCAATATTTTATTGTTCACTTGATTTTGTGGAAGGGTAAATAATTTTTAAAAATTTCTTCTATGTTATCTTTTCTCCCTAAGAGATTTTTTTTTGCTATAAAATTAAAAAATGCAAACATTAAAAATTGAAGGCATAATACCTAGTCACATATATTTTCAAAAATATAGTAGGTTGTTTAAAACTACATACCGCCTAGATTGCTTTCTTTCATTTTGTTTCTCTTTTCCTTCAAGGGCATGGATGGCATAATAAGAATTGACTTACTTAGCATCTAGGGAATTCATCTTACCATAATTTTAACCAGGACTTTGAACTGTGATTACTTATTCAACTTAAATACTTTATGCAAATTGACTTAGGTGCCTTTACTTTCTATATTCTGTCTAACTTACAGAGCTCCTGGTGATCCTTAAGAGGTCACTGTTGGAAAAGACGATATAGAAGAATAATATGTAAGGCACACATCCACTCAATATTTATTCTCTTCTTCTTGGCAAGACAATCCATTGTTGAGGGGATGGCTGTATACTCTACTAAAAGAGTTCCTTTCCCAACCTCCTTGGCAGCTGGAGTGAACATGTGACCACATCAGGCCAATGAGACTTCAGTCAAAGTGATAGATAGAACTTCTGGAGAGGCCATGTACCAGGAGCTGACTTAGCTTGTTAGCCTTTTTACCTTTCTGCTCCTCAAAATGTAAATGGAATGGTTGTACCATCAAATGACCTTGAGAATTGACTCCACTCAGCTGGTAGAAGTTTCTCTGAATCTGTGAAGGAGTCAAATCAGTCCTGTACAGTCTCTGGGTTTCTTTAACGTAAGAAAATCAGCCAGATTGGACCAAAGGCTTTGAAGATGAGTCTCTGATACTAAAGCCAAACACAATTCCTAATGCAAAGTGCTTTTAAAAGCCCAATTCATTATCACCTGTTATGAGGTACATAAACTTTACAGAGTAGGGTAAGAAAGAGTTAGTTCAGAAGCTGGCAGGTTTTTTCCTTTTTTTAAATACACTGTTGCAAAAGAAACTTTTAATAAGGAATTATAGGAAAATATCCTGCAAAAGATGGTATTTGGCAACAGTGGAGTGGGGGGCAATCTTCCTAGTAGAACTCTGCTTGGAAACTTTTCTTCTTCCTCCCAAAACCACAAAGGCCTATAAATAATGCCTCCCACAGTTAGAGCTTTCAAAATTGCAGTTATTCTTAGAAGAGTTCCAACATAATATGGATTAAACAACTGCAAATGAAAGAGACAAAGGGGAAGAGAGAGAGAGAGAAATTAAAAAAAATAAAAAAGGAGAGAGAAAGAAAAAGAAAAGCCAGTTTCAACATCATGGAATACAGCAGATATAATCTTTCCGCCGAAAGGGTAGAAAGCCCCCTTGTTGCTCACTGATGGTAAGACAATGTGATGCTACATAGGACCAGCTGGAGGCTGTGGGATATAACTAACTCAGAAAAAATAAGTAAAACAGCTCAATAAAGAGGAGAGTGAAATTTGTGTAGTATGTCCAGGACAGAGCTCTTAGGGATACTTGGATACTTTGTATTTAGTCATCTGAAGCTGATATCACACACCAATGATATATAATTCACATCTAAATACATATATATATATATATATATATATATATATATATATATATCTACTTATACGCACATTTACATATTCACGAGGTGGACACATTCTGCATAGTTGGTATGATGCTAGTAGGTGTCATTTACCTGAGGACCTGGTGAACTACTTGGTTCAAGCAATAAAGATGATATTGGGAGAGGAGAGGAAGGAAGAGGAGAGGAAATTTCCAATTTCACTGAAATCTCTCGCCATCATAATAATCAGGTCAGCATCAGAGTCTCCAAAAAAGCGACCAGTTGACATTGGGGACAGAAGGAGCAGTCATAAGTTTGACAGACGATTAGGTGGACGGTGGCCTAAAATGGCTACATCTAACAGCAAACCTCAGCTTTACAGGGAACATATGACTCAGGTTTAAGAAACGTTGGGGGTTGCTTAATCAGAAATATTTACATTTTCAAGGCCACTGCCATGGTGCTTGAGCCGGAATTAAAACTTCAATAAGCTTGTTTAACCATCAGGTAGAAGAACTATGAACTGCCCGAGACAGAGTCAGTTCTCTCTCTTGTGTGTTCCTTTGCACTTAGGACATTCTATTTATACAACATTCCACATGGTGTTTCCATGGCTTGATATGCCTTTTAAGTTCTCCCATTAAGCTGGGAATTTTCCTATAAAGCTGGACAGATTTTATACTGGCACATAGAGGGTTAAATGAATGAAGACAGAATTATCGAACAAATGAAAAACCTGAACATGGATTAGAATACACTGACCTTGGTTTGAATTCTGCAACAGCTTTTTATTATCTGTGTGGTCTTGGACAAGTTTCTCACTTTCTTTGAATAATATCTAAAAGGCTAGTTTTATGGATTAAACAAGATAGTATGCAATGTACCTAGCATAATGACTAGTAAAAAGTACATACTCCACAAATATTCACCCCTTTCTCACCCCTTTATTCACCCACCCCTTTTTTGAGGCCCATGCTGTGTCTGGCTCATGTCTTATTTTCAGCAGTAAGCATTCTACCTGGTTGTAGTGGTCATCCAAAGTGCAGTTGCCAGTACTCGAACTGAGTTGCTGCCCGTTGGTGACAATACAATTGCCATGGTAGCCTGACATTTCACAGCACACTAGATACTTTGTGATCAACAGGGACTGATGATCGGATCGGTGAGCAATTCAGTTACACTTAAGAATCCTTATAAAAGTATATGGTGGTTCCCATATCTGCTTATAAGAAGCATTCTACACGAAGGCTACTTCATAGGAATATTTTCTCTCTCTTTCTCTACGTTCACACATACTTGAGAAATCACACAATTGCATAGTGGTTCATGCATTGTGTGGCTATGTTATATTTAAGTACTGGAGGGGGAAGTGAACAATGGTTCAGAGAGAACTGGAGTATTACTAAGGAAGAGAAATTTGCTTTCCTTACAACATAAGCAGAACAAAATCTTTGAAAAGGTTATAGGAAAGCAGTGGTTTCCCCTTCAAATCAATACCACACCCACTCTTTCATAGCTTGTAGAATCAGGAAATAACACAAATACTTCTAAGTGGAGGAACATCTAAAAATATAATTGGATACATTAAAATTGAAGTGACACCTTTTCGGATCTGGTTTATTGACGTGTCATATAAGGAATTGGAATCCACATACATAATACAGGACTGGTTAACGAGCTAAGATTCATATACAGCTTACTAAAGATGTGTCACCTGTCTTCATTTGATTCAGTGAGCACTGAAACACAGCATTTTCTATTGATATTCCTCCTTCAGCATATGGTTTCTCGTTATTGTGAAGTATTGAGAGTTTTGAGAAGACTTTGAGATACCTCTGACTTTTTTTTACATTATGACCTAAGGGAAAGGGGAGAACTTCTTCTTTATGGAGAATTAGAGAATCTCATAGGTAAATTGTGAGACTTCTGCAAAATCTTTCCAGTAACAAGCAACTCCATAATTCTCCACCCTTTCCCTCACATTTGCCCCTAACCTCATTCCCGTATGACTTATTTTTGTATTTATGCTTTATACTACCTCTGTTTTAGTTTTCTAACCATATCCCAACTGCCTCACCAGTCTCTAAGCTGTGAATGTAACCTCCTCTCTAACTGCACACAAAACCTTTCTGTAGTGCTTCATTGTTGCCACTGTTGGGTGGCAAGAAATGTCTATGTAAAAATACATATAACTTACATGTCCGTGTTAAAATAGTAAAATAGGAAACGATTTCTTCCTAATGCCTATCCCTCACCCACCTGGCCCCATATTCTCAAACTACATGAAACTCTGTTGTAAATGAACTTCTTGAAAAACAACTCCAGGCTACTTAGAGAAGTAACAGCTTCTACGTGATGTGAAATAGACTTTAATGTTATGATAAGGATGTGGCTTTATAGTTTTGCCCTGATTCATGGTTTTGAGGACACATTTTTTAAAAATATAGTTTATGAGAGTTACATTTACATTTATCTGCATGAAATGTTGCTACTAAAACAAGGACATTTAAAACCAAATGCCTTTTCTGCAAAGAGATAAGATAAAGTTATACAATGATTGAAAGAGTTCTGTGCAGTGCAGAACCCTGGACCTGGTGACCTCTGGACACTTTTCTGGCCTTATCATTCATGCATTTATTATTCTTAAGTTATTTATAGCCACATGTTAAATCATTTTCCAAAATTAAGTCTTCTTTGTTATGTGGGTTCACCCAGAGGAAGAAAAGACCAGATTCTCTCAGCAGCCAATATATTGGTAGTACTACTCATTCTATTTATCTGTAACTCTTAAAGGACAACTGTACCCCTTTGTTTTAAGAAGGTCAGCAATTATCACAGCTGTTCTGCTCCTTAAAGTTATTCTGGAATGTATAATGCATCCTATAAGTAAAAGATGGTAGTCTCTTATACATTAGGGCCATATTTGGAAGAAAGCAATTGAGTTTCTATTCAATTCATAATTTTTTGTATCATGACCATTTCAGAGTTTAGAGACTGCCCTGGCTTATAGGAAGAATGAGTATCATCAGATAACATTTTATGTATTACTGTACCCTACAACTGAATACAAATCTCTGAGGACATGCCTTTTAATTATAAAACTTGAGGTAGATGCTGAGGAATCATCCAAGTCATGATAACTGCCTGATAAATTTCTTTAAGTAACTTACATTTACTTTAGGGAGAAGCATGTGAGGGCAAATCCAGGACTCACAGATGGATTCAAATAAACATATACTTCAAATTCATGTTATAAAATAACAGAAGCCATATATCATGAAGAAGTCTGAAAGAACTTGTGAGAATTTTATTCTGCTATATGATTTGGGGAAACATATGATACGTTGTTTGAATTTTTGATGCTTCCCATTCTTCAAAACCCCAAAAAGCCCATACCCCATAGGACTGTTTGTAGAATTAAACATTTCGGTGCACATCAATGCACAGATAATGAGTGCTTATTAAATGTAAGTCCTCTTCCAATGAAAATCTTTCTTTTGAATCATCCTCTCTCTCAGGGTTGGCACATGATTGCTCATAGTTCAAGGCTGTTTCCAAAATCATACAAAGCCATAAATATTAATCTTTAGTACCTTTTCTTAAAAATAGGAACAGCCTATATAATATGTGATATCTTTGTAAGTCCTCAGAATCATGCCCATTATCAAAGAGTGTTTGGTCATAATTCATAAGTAGATACATTGTATCATAAATAGAAGTGTCATTATATCATAAACTAGGAATAACCATGGCTTCAGGCTAACCTGTGGTTGGCAATTGCAATTTTTTAAGATTCTAACCACCCCACTAGCCATCTCCCTCTGAACCAGAAAAGCCTTGTTTTGTATTTAATTAAAAGGAAGGCACATTCTCAATGCCTGCAGATACCTGGTAAGTTTGACTCTGGGTGATGATAATCTATGTCAGAACAGTTCAACTTGAGAACGGACGTATGTAACTTGCAGGGCACGAAAGATGCACCAGGAACTGAATACTGGCCTCAGGTAAGACCTCTGTCTCTCTCTCGTGCGAATTGCCTGAGAATTAGAATGAATCACCGCCCTGGCACACTTGTATGCCTAGTTTCTCCTTCCAAGAGATGTTAATATTTTGTCTGATTTTTGAATAAAGAAGGCTTTAAGGAATAATTTTAAAGATGAAATAACTCTTCATAGCTAATAAATGTCAGTAGTGAAAATACTATGGCTAACTGATTGCCAGAAGTCCATGGATTCCTTAACCTGCGAGGAAAGCTTCAGCATGGTGGCTACTTTAGTATCATTTCCAGAGGCCATTTCTGGTTATTGTGCAGGAGGAGGCTGGCCTTTAGGAGCAAACCTAACCTTGTCAAGTGCAACCTTGATCTCTCTCCGTCTCTACTCTTATTCTCTGGCAATGAAGAATTAGAAAATTAAAGAAGTTAATTAGAAAGTTGAAAGAAAAAAAACCTAGTTCTTAAATAATTTTTTTAGAGTGTTAAACATAGACATGTGTACATGGTTGAAGAAACAAATATTAATTAAGTGCTACGTGCAAACCTGTGGCAGATACAAAGTCGATTCTTGTCTTCTGTCATTTGACAACCCTGGGGGGCAGATGTAATACACAATATGACATTAGAGATATTTAAATTTAAGACATATCATAATGTCAGGATCAGTGAAGTTTACATGTTTCTTCTGACTGAAGGGGCCCTCTAAATTGATTGTTAAACTCATATTGTTTCTGAAGTGTTAGTTCCTTATACCAAAAAATTCAAAATAATTGAGATATGTACCTGACACTAAATCAACAAATGTAAAATTTTATTTAATTATTTTCGGAAGGACTTAGAATTATTATTCTTAACTTCTTTATACATTCCCCCAAATACATTCAGGCAAGTAATTAAATCACCTTTACTTTTTCATGGGACTATACCCATGTTATTCTAGGCACATCAGGTGCATTGACCTTACATTGAGGGCAAATTTGGAAAAAGTATTCAAGTTTTAATAGTACCTTAAAAATTTTTAATGTTCATTTATTTTTTGAGGGAAAGAGAGAGAGAGAGAGAGTGAGAGAGAGCAAGCAGGGAAGGGGCAGAGAGAGAGGGAGACACAGAATCCAAAGCAGGCTCCAGGCTCTGAGCTGTCAGCACAGAGCCTGATGGGGGGCTCAAACCCATGAACCGGGAGATCATTACCTGAGCTGAAGTTAGAGGCTTCACCAACTGAGCCACCCAGGCACCCCAGTAGTAACTTTTAATAAAGGGTATTGTTGCTTTGGTGCAACTAGTTGTAGGATGAAGCGTTTCCTAAAATTCACCAACCTAAACCTGTCTCTCAAACACCACTTCCTGAATTTTGCAGCAACACCCCTCTTTGTGTGAATTGAAGAGGAAAGCAATGGCTGACACCCCAGTAGCGAACTTTACAGGAAAAAGTGTGATTGTATTGTCCTCCCTAGAATTTCTTGTTTTCAAAGTAATTTTGGAGGTGTCATGGTGGCCAAGTATATTTCTGTAACTTACAAATGATACTAATTCATCCTCAGGCGATAGTCTGTGCTGAGAAAATAAAGCTCGCTAGTTTATTTCTTTGAAATTCAGTTCTCCTGTGAGAATTTTCTTTAAACTATACTTATTCAAGCATATCTGCTTTTACAAGCTTAAAACATACACACACACACACACACACACACACACACACACACGAGTTACCGTTTTGAGTCATTTGACATCTAATCATAAACCAGTAATTCTTTTCAAGTTATTCAAGTAGCTATTTATATTAAGCATTATCTTTGTACATTTTCATGAGAGTAGAAATCTTACAAATACTTTTCTAGATTTGAAGTTTTTAATATGTGTCTACCTCTTTCCACTGGTAGGTGAATTAAACTATTTCTAGGGGATTTAAAAATCTCACTTAAAAACAACTAGGACTTGTCACACAATTAAGAAAAATGTGAATTAAAAAAATATCTTCCCCGTCTTTTAGGTTAAACATAAATTTCTTTAAAAAAAGCATATTAAACTTATCCATAACTATTCATTTTGAGCAAAAGACCTCTGAAGAGGAGTTAGTGCTTGGTAGGTGAACTGTTTTTCCAGCCAATCCATTTGACATGGCCACACAGTGACACTGAGAACAGAGGAGAGTTAATAGCACAAGCATCACAATCCTTTAAGAAAGGGGGAGTAAAATAATTTTATGATTCAGCTTTATTTTTTAATTGTGAGACTTATTGTAAAAGAAGAAAAACAGGCAACATGTGGTAACTTTAGTCAGCATTTCTGAACTGGGAATGATAAACACCTCTGCCTGGCTCTGGCATTTATCAGGACTGAGATATTATTACCACATAGAGTCACAGCATGGTTACTGTTATCATCGGAAAAAAGAGCCAGCTAATCTTAATGGTTTGTAAAGCCGTTACCTGCACTGGTCTGACATTTATCATGATCATTTTACCACATGGGTCCTACATAGCAAAGGTCTTTTATCTGGAAGGGACATCACTATGAATTATTATTTGCAGCTAGGTAGAAAATTGTATGTTGTAGATACCTTTTCTCATTATAAATCACATAGTCACATTTCACCATTTCCCCCAGAAAGCTGCTGAGCCCAGGTTTTTTGCCACAGCTTGCTTTCCTCTCCATCTCTCTCTCTCTCTTTATAGTTTCTTGAAAATATTAGCCATTTTTTTCATTAATACCCTTAATATAATTTTTGAAGAACTATGTAGACAGTAGGTGAACATATGGAGATACTTTTATTATAGTTAGGGGACTTTCCTTCACATTCTGGGAAGGGACTGGACAGTACTTTTAGAAATTGAAGTTGATAAACGGTCTACTTTTGCTGTTGTTGTTGTTGTTGTTATTGTTGTTGTTGTTGTTGTTTTAAATGCTTATTCTCCTTTCTGTCTTGGTGGGCAGACTTTTTCTGTTCCTGACCTTGCCAATAGAGTATTTACCAGTAGATCAAACAAAATTTCCGATGCTTGATTTGAAACCCTCAAAACACTAATGCCATCTCTTGCTTGAAATCCTTAGCTTGGAAATGTGTTCTCAGGGGGAGAAAATAATACTTTTATTTTGCCAGATTGTGAGTCTGTTCAGATTTTGTTTTAGCACGTTACAATGGGGTAGAAGTTTCCGCCAACAAATTTGTTTAAAAAGATGCTTAGGTTCTATCCTTATCTATGTCCTAATCATATAAATTAACATATTATATAGAAGAAATGAGGATATTAAAAGGTACCATATTTTAGAACCATGAGACCAAGTCAGTAAAGTGAAATGCATTAATTTGACAATGGAAAATTGCAGTGAAGAGCCCAAGTTGTTTACCATGGGGAAGAAATGAACAAATCCTCTCTTTTAAAAAGATTGAGACAACTAATCTTCTGAAAGAGATATTTATATATTTCCTTCTTTCTCAAGTGTTCCATTAGGAATAAACAAGCCAGAAATTCTGCACTTTTATAATGAAGAGGGAGGAGAACTCCTTGCCATTTTTGCATTTAGGAAGAAATGTGCAAGAAGAATGTGACAATTTAAGCAAATCAAGATTGTTTCAAATGGATCACAAACGGGACTTTGTGGGATATTTTATACTAGCATGTGAAGCAAACAGTAAATTTGAAAGGAGGATTTTCTCAATGGTCTAGTTCTGATGTGTTTTCCCATTTCTTTGTGTGTTTAAAAGAGGCTTGGATGTGGTGTTTTAATATTGCTTCGGCTCTTTTGCAAATGAGTTCTGGAGAAATATTCGCACATGAAGGAAAGCCGATGTGCTGTAATGCTGACAGCAGCTGGGGGGATATGAATGAAGAAACCAGATTCCCAAGGCTGAATTTAGCAAAAAATAAACACCTATCATTCCATTAAAAAAAATTACCATTTTAAATGTTTATGGGCATCAATAGCAGACCACTCTCCCTTTGATAAAACCAATATATATGTATATATATATATTTCCCCCCCCCCCTCAAATAACTCCATTCCTTAAGGGGTGTGATAGAAACTTTAACCTGATGTGCAATATTTTGCAGTGAAGCGCATTCGTTTGCTGCCCTTGTTACATTTGGTTACACATTAATTTTTATATTATTCTGCATTTCTTCCAAAGGAAACAGTTTTTGTTTCAGGAACCTGCCAGACATGCTCGCATAAATTTGGGTGTGGCGCAGGAGGGGGTGGTTGGAGGAGGTCATTTGTGAAATTAACCTGTCCTTTTACTGCTTAAGATGAGTTGCTCACACTTTGGTTCAGTGTTCTAAGATTTCATTGGAAAGCAGTGGTCCAGTATACCAACACACTGCCTTACCAATCAGAAAAAGGCTACACTGATTTCAAACAAACAAACAAACAAACAAACAACAAACAAGCTTTTTTATTCTTCTATTTCAGAATGACTCTTTTGTTCTAGTTTAACATTTTCCTGCCATTATTGCCTCCCCCCCCCCCCCCCCCCCGCAAAACACTGCAACCTGGGAGTGCTTCCAATAATTAGCCAGGGGCTTTGCTGCTTGGATTTTTCTCCTTTTCTGGGGAACTGGGTGAATCGTTGAGTGCTAATGAATGTCGGAGACTTCTAGCAGTGGTTCGAGCCAGGCACAGCGCGGGCAGACGCTTTCAGCTTCCCACTGTGCTGCAGTGCAAGCCTCCCCGCTGGTATGTTTACCATAGTTTTAATGTCTGCGAAAAATTCCTGATGCAACCGAATTATGTGGTGCCCTCTTGTTTGTCTAACCCCACCCCCACGCCCTCCACCCCCAATTTGGCAGATTCCTTTTGCCCCTGCCTATTGCAGAAAGCTCCTTCTCAACTTTGTGGCCATCTTACCACTCCAATTCTTGCCATGAGAGCCCAGCTGCTCTGGAGGACCAGACACGGTCAATCTAGAAGTTTCCGGAGGATTACACACACACTACTCTACTTATGACACCTAATAACAGACATCCTCCCTTCCACTGCCTTTGAATTTCATCGGAGGTAATGTTAGAGCAACAAAATTAATCATCGGTATTGACAAAACTAGCTTAAAAACATAAACGTGCTTGGTGAAATACACTGTGCCTTTAAAGAAATCTATTGAAAGACCTCAGACAATCACTGCAAACTAAATAATGTGCTCTAAGACGAAAACAACCAATCTGTGATTTGACTTGATTTATTCTTTGTCCTTTTCTTAAAAATGGTTATCTCAAAGAAAATGACCATTCCATTATATTGTAAATTGATGAATTCACCAAGTGTGATGCACAGTGAAGTTTTTAATGAATATTCATACAACTCTTTCAATCCATTAACAGGACTTAAGACAATGAGGACTTAAGACTCATTCCCATTTAGACAGTAGAGGGAAAGTGGAATTAATAGCATAAACAGCCCTCGGAAAGTTTAACTTTAATGTATCAAACTCCAGGTGCCAGAGTTTGAGGAAAATAACCAATAATAGCCATTTTTTACATATTTGATGGGACTGATTATGCAATGTGCAACTCTAAATGGCTTATAGCACATTGTAGCATGGTTCCATCCCATTGGCTACAGTAGGGTGCAGGCAGATGGATGACAGTGACAGGGAGAGAAGTGCTTTTGCTTAGCCGTGCGTTAAGATGCCATCCAGAAGCTCTGTGCACTGCAGACACTTCATTAGGATGCCAGGATAATGGTAAACTACCACTCAGAGTGACACCCCATTTCCTGCTTACTGAGCGCTCCAACCTCGGCAGATGTCAACAATCTCACAGTGCTACAGAGCAGACCTAACTTTCCAGCCACTTTGACTCCAATTTTTTCCTCCTAACAGTGCCATACATTATGTGCAATATGTAACGGCAAACACCTCACCAAAAACAAAATCTGCCCAGTTCGTTATGACTGGAGTGAGTGCTTAATTTTTTGCCTTTGAAAAGATGAGGTACAGCGATTTGGGTAAGAGAATACATCCAGTCACTAACCTAACCTCAAAATTTCTTGCTATGATTTCCATTTGCTAATCAGTTCAAAGTGTTAATTGTGTGGTGAACTCTGATTAATAGTAGTTAAACTCTGATCACAGGGGATATGACTGTTTCTTTTAATTAATGTCCATTCCAAAGGTAAGAGATTGTGGAATTCCTTTGTTAAAGATTTTAAACTCCGTTTCGGTGTGGTTCTTAGTTGTCTGCCAAGAAAAGGCTGACTTGAGCATCTGGATGATATTTCCTCTGCAAATGTATAACTTGAGGCCATTCGCACACCACCTTACCAGCAATTCAAGCCAATAGCAACTTTTTTTTTTCCTATAGTGTAAAGTCCAAAATTCTCTTTATGAAGAACGAAGGTATAATTTAGATAATGAAAAGAAAAATTCCCCAGATGGAAAAATAATACTTTGAAATCTATCATGACGATACATGATTGATTTACATTTTGTCATTCTAAGCATCTTCTTAGAAGTTCAAAGGGCCTTGCAAATGGCAGGACTAAAAATAAATATCCTCCTCTGAGGCCTGTTTCCATTTCCAGGTAAAGAAGCAAATGTAAAGGAGAAGTCATAGGCAGAGGTCACACTCCAAAGGAGAATTTGAATGCAAACTTTCAATGTGATATCCTGTAAAAAGAGGTGATGCAAATCTTGACTTTTGGTTTAAAGTGGCATCTGGTTGGCAACACCTAACCACCTCTTGGAACCTGTCACTAACTCTGCTTGAACACAAAGAAAACAGACTAGAGTTCCTAAAATAAACAGGAGCTGCCAATCAACATGGTGTCAAGGAACTAAGGATAATTTCCTTGAAGACAGATTGAATTTAATTGGAAAATGCCAGGTGGTGGGACCACCTGAGCTATGGAGCTATTGAACCAGAGAGCTTGACTTTCTGGAAACAGATACGTCCTTCTCTTTCTTCAACTATCTGGTCTCAAAATCAGTTTCGAGGTCTATGCCAACCTGAAACACTGGGCAGCACTCTCCATTCTACAGAGCTAATCCCATTGAGTAGTGTGACTGTTTTCTCTATTTCCTTTCTCACCAGTCCTCTCCCATTCTAACTATAGACCAGGACTCCTTTTTCACCTGTAATAATTTGGAGATAGTGGTTTTCATAAAATAACTGAGGAGTCTGAGAGTGGAAGGCAGGAAGGATGCTCTGATCATGGCACAGATTACAATAGACACTGTCATCCCATATGTAAAATGTAGGAGGGATGGAGACTGGTAAAAATTCTGTTAGGAATAAATTCTTCGAATTCTAATGTTTTATTTATGTATTTCATCTTTGAGAGTTGAGTGAGTTAAGGAATATCGTGGGAGAGGATATTCAATATCAAGGTGGTGGGCCATAAGATACTAAATATGCTAGGTAAGAATTCATATAAGAGCTATGGTTATCAATTTGTCATTTGGGCATAGCTCCAAGACAAGGATTTGACTCAAAACGAGGCAGCGGGTAAAAGGCAATATGTGTATTTGGTTACATTTTCACCTTTTGAGATGACTAAACACAACAAAATTTACCACAGTGCATGACTTTTAAAAACACTCATTTCAGATAAGAGAACAATGCTCAGAAGCACAGAACTTTCATAATGACCATGAGACAAATAGGAAACTAGCACCTTCAATAGAATTTGAAACATCATAGATTCGAATGAAAAGGAGAAGCAGGCCTCCATAAGGAGAGAGTAGGATAAGATGGAAAGATGAATAGGGTGGATAGGATAAGAGGGCAAGGAGATAGTGAGGAGAAAGACAGTGGGAAAACTAAGAATGCAAAGTACTTTTTTTTCAACCGCCAAAAATTCCATTCAGTGATATGGATGCCAAACTAGAGAAGCTTCCCCAGAATTTGGAAATGAAAAAAATGATAGGAAAAAGACATGTTGGAAGTCAGAGAATTGAGAGACTATGATTTGTAAGTATCCTTTAGGGAGAAACCTGTATTGAAAGCTATACAATAATCAAGGCAAAATTAAAGCAAAATTCTGAGAATAAACAACAACAACAACAACAACAACAACAACAACAACACTATCTGAATATTTAAAATGATGGCCGGATTCTAAGAAAACTCGACTGAGTAAAGATGCTACCTAGACGTATTTTGGCAAAGCTTTGAAGTGATAAAGATCAAGGATAATGCTACAAGTATTCAAACAAAAAGAAGACAAAGTAAGCTCCCTCAGACTTTCCTAAAACTTATTTCCCTAAATTCTAAAGTAAAACAAAGCAGTATCTACTGTTTATAGGGTGAAAATTGTGGCCCCAAAACTCTCGTGTTATCTTTTGCATGTTAAAACAACAGAAAGACATTCTCATTCATGCAGAGATTTATAATAGCACTGTTTTCTTGAAAAGTTTACTGGAAGGTTTATGTAAGCCTACCAAGTGATGAATCAAAATTTGTAACTCAAAAATAGAGACATTACAAACAAAACTAAGTATCTATTTAGTTTGGACCCAAAACTCAGAAGGCACTATTGGATTATTTCTCTTTGGCTTCTGTTTCATTCTCAGACCAAGAGTGGTCTTCTCTTCACAGTTCAGGTGAAAGCTCTGGGGACATATGATGACCATTTAAAATGGTGACTGGTGCTAGTCAGTCCTGGCATTTGCTGGCAAACACCCTTATTGGAACATCGCACTGGAGAGTTACTAAACAAGACCTCTCTTCCCCTTTTAATAATCAAAGCCTCAGAGAACAGCAGAATGTTTACTCCCATTGCTAAGACTCTTTGGTAAACATGCTTTGTATCTATAATAATTGTGTTGAAAAAACTGAGTCTGGGGACAGTTGAAGTGATAAAGACTGACAAATCAAGTAGTAATAGGGATTGTATATGAATTTTCCTATGTGACATACTTTTTTTTTTTAAAGAATCTAAGTAGGCTAGGGAAAAGATGTCAAGCAAACAGGTCAAAAAGAAATATCCCCAGAATATGGTGATGAAATTTAGAGTGTTTTTAATTTTCTTCTTTTTACTTTTCTATTCAAGTTAGCCTCAATAAATATTTATTACTTTTATAATCTGTTGCAAGAGACAATTTAAAATAAGCTTGTATAATTGCTTAGATACCACATAATTATGTGTCTTTACTAAATAGTTTATTGAAAAGCCTAGTAGAAAACATACCAAAATATTAACCAGAAGTTCTCTTTGAAGAGCAGTATGGATGGTTTTCTTTCATTTTTAAAATTCGTTTTCCAAATTTCCTGTAATGAGTATGTGCTATCTTGATAATAAAGATAATTCTCCACGTTTGGTACACGTGATAACCTTCAGTTGCTCTATGACACAGGAAAACATGCTATTTTCACAGATGAAACCATTTCTAGGAAAATAACGTACTAGACTTTCTTCTAGGTATTTCTGTTGCAGTTACTTTCTTGTTTCGTGAATATATTCCAGAATCAAGAAAGCAAAGTCAAAATTTGACACTTTCTTCTCATGGCTGAAAATATTGGGCTAAGGGTGACTGCAGGGAGAACACAGAAGATAGAAAGTGCCACAGTGCACAGTACTATATATTTGCAACCTGAAGAAAGGCAGCTGATCCCGCAGGGCCTTGTATGTAAATATATTTTAGTTCCATGTTCTAATTTCTGTTTCTTCCTCAAACAAATCTTTTCTTAGAGTATTATATTGCTTATTGGACTGAACTTCTGAAGAGTGGAAACTAAAACTTATAGCACTAGTTCAAGGATGAGATTTCATGGTAGTATTTTGAAGTTAAAAAATAAGCTGATATTCATTTTGTGCTGAAATACACCTATCCCTTTAAGCCACACCCATTTCTCTTCTCTTTTGGAAACTATATTCAAAGACTTTCTCTGCTTATAAAATCAAAGAATGAGGAAGTCTCCAGCTAATTTATATCCTTAAACTTTACTTCTGTCCCAATTTTTCTGTACATATTAGATTCCCAGTTAATATCTGGTTGATTGAATTGACTCACTTCTTTAGGTCACTTTACATGCATAGTGACAAATTATTGTTCATAGTTAGCCTCAATAGTCAGGGCCTAATTCTTACAAGTAGAAACACAACCAAAAGTTAAATATTCAGAATGTGTAAGTTGCTGGGCAAATAAAAATTAAATTTTTTTGGTTTAAATTTTATTCAAAATTAGTGTTCAGTTTGTCAGGACCACTAATCTGCAATGGGTAGGAAGCCAGTGTATCTGTAATATTTAAGAGGGCCCCCTGATGGTTAATCTTAGAAATGTCTTCTGATTCCTTTCTGTCCTCCAGCTGACCAGACATATTTATGCAGGTGTAATTGGCCATGTGACTTGAAGTGAGTTGAGATGGGTGCAATGTCCGCCCATATTTGATTCGTATCACTTCAAAATGAAGTATTTTCAAAAGCAATCATTTAGTTTAAGGGAAATAAAAAGGCAATCTCCAACAAATAGCTAGAAATGTAAGAATATAGAGAATGTTTTAAACAAAATTAGACTAAAAAGTAAATGTACACACATTACAATGACATTCCTTAAAGAGGTTGGAAGTGATTGCTCCAGTAAGGGACTAGTGTTTTGCAAAGGCCGTTCTGTTCTTTTAAAACAAGTTTTTGGCTGAATTTTAAAAAAGAATATTTTCTCATATAAGCAAGCAGTGGGCCTTTTCACTGGCAGACATATTCTAGGATTTTAGAAATAAAAAAGAAAATAATAATAAAGGATGCAAATGATATTCTTCCCCAGCTAATGTATTTTTTTTTCAAAAAAAGTAAACATCAGCTCCTCAAGGGAGATTTCGATTTGAAGACTGTTTATTATATCATTTGAATAGGACTAGACCTGGCCTTTTGACTTTGAACCACTACCAAATTTCAGGCTGTGAGGAAATTGTTCTACATTTCCTGACAAATTGAGTTAAGCAGACATTAAGTGGGCTTTAAGAAAACAAATGGCCATCTTTATCACAGGTGGACACTGATGGCTTAATGGGGCCTGGGCTGATTGTATCACTTCTAATGGCTTGACGGGAAGCATTAGGGTTTTTGCATAAAGAACTGGCATTGCGAACCCTGCTAACACAGACCTGTCAAGCGCTCTGTATCCCTTTGTGCACGGAAGCAGATGTTTGTATGTATACTATGAACTGGCATTAGAGCAAGCGACAGATGCCTGTATGAATGCCAGGTTTGTGAATTTTTACAGCAGGAGCATGTTCTGAGGAAGTGCAGCCCTGCCCTCTATCATAGGTAATTCCCAGTGGAACTTGCTAAATCCCAGCTATGTTTTCATTATTTGGCTTTCCTAGCAACTGGATGAATGTGTCTGTCCTGAAAATGCAAGATGAGAGCCCTACCAAATTCTTACAGATTTGCAAATAGCTTGTCTGTGTTTTGAACTTGGACTTTCCAGGCAACGCTTTGCACTCTAATCGCCACCAACTTACTCAGAGGAGCGGGTAGTATTATAGCTCTCTAATTAAAACTTACTTCAATGTTTATCTGTCAGTCCTCCCCCATGGTCTCCCTACATTCCCACCCCCACCCTCCAGGAAATGCGAATTCCGTTTGTAGGTTTTTCTCTCCTGCAACATAGAGAACTTACACTCTGGTTGTCTGTCAACAATAGAAACAGGTAGCTTGCAGTCCATTAAACAAACACAGTGCCCCCCTCACTTTTATTTGACATTTTATTTGGCTGTGACAAATGAGCAGCAGTTGGATTATAACATAATTTGTCTTGTCTTTATTACCAGCACAAAGGACACCATTCATTAATTATTCTGCCGTTGCAGCTTAACACTGACTGGAAAGGTCCCTCTTCGGACAGATGGCGGGGACGATGTTATTTATATCAATCAGCCAAAATCCTCAACAAGGATTACTGTTCCTGAGACTACAATGATTTATTTCTTTTTACCTCACCCTCCCTCAACCCCTTCTGCTTTCAGAGATTTCTCTATAAAAACGAAATTTGATGGGAATCTTAAAGCAAAGCCATATTTAACCTGTTAGCTTGCAAAACAACATGCATGCTACATCAGTTTAACTGCATGACATTAGCTGCATATTTTTTAAACTGCTCGGGATTTTTGATCTTCCATTCTAGAGCAAAAGATTAACCGAAGGTCTCAGGGTAGCAAGTTCAGCAGAAGTTTGCCTCTTCTGTGACATTGTATTGCTGTGGCCCATGGGAGTCCCCCCGCCCCCCACACCCCCACCAAGGATATAGTGCTGTCAAGATTTTTTTTGCCTTTGCGGAGATGAGATGATCCATCTTATTCCAGAGTCCACAAGACTTTCTGCAAGATCAGCTAGGATGTTTGGACAAAATAAAAATAACAACTAAAACCGAAAAATCAGAAACACCCTTACCTCCTGTGTAACTTAGAGTTAAAAGAGTGAAGATCTCTGGTTTCTCCTGTCCCCACACATCTATGTAGAATCATGAGGTGGTTATGTTATTTGGGTGGCAGTGCTGGGTGGTTTACCTTGCTTGTTTTGTGTTGCTAACAATTCTGTCCAATACATGCTGATCGAGCACTAATACAAGACTAGCCCGAACTCAGATGTGACATTCTTCTACATGTTTTTCGATAGTGCTTCTGAGATGTGGCCATTTCTCCAATTAAAATCTTTAGGAGAAGAGTATGTGCAAAAAAAAAAAAAAAAAAAAAAAAAGACTATTGGGGCTGAGGCACTGAAAGTTTTTTTTTTAAGTTCTCTGACTATAATAAGGAAAATAATGCAGAAAGTTTTTTGTCTTCAGAAATTATTGGTATAACCTTGCTATCCTGATTAGTTTGCAAATATTAAAAGTCCCATCAAGACAAATATCAGCAACATGCAAATACCCTTGCAGGTTGTGATTAAGATTTTAAATGTATCCTTTTGCTTTTAGTTAATGAAAAACAAAGTCTTGGAGGATCTAAGTTGTAATTTATTAAACATGAAAGGCTCCTTGATGAAATATAGAAATGAGATATATTTTGCATTTCAAAGATTTAAGCTGACAACTTACTTGCATGCAAATAAGAGCAAGATTTGTAAAAATATTTGAAAAGAAATTATTCCTGAATGTACTTATTACAATAATGTGGCATGTAGATAAGAGAAACACACAGCATTAAAAGACATTCATTTCTCCAAAGTCTTAAAATTAGCTTCTTTCTGCCATTGTGTATTAATGTTCTTCTTCAGGAATGCAGCATATTAAAGAACTGAACAGAATTAGTAATAAATTTGTTAATTACAAATTTAAGCAACACAACTGTGTTGTTTTCCCAATATGTTTTTTTTTCAAAAGCAGAATTGCTAATGCATTTTAATCATTTATGTATAAACATTTGAGGATAAAATATTCTGAAGTTTATCAATTTCAAGAGCTGTTTATTTGCTAGCAAAATAGGCCATGTTATACAACATATATCTTATCATTTTTGCTCATCAAATCCCCATTTGCTGAATGCAAATTTTCCTGGTCTAAGTGCTCTTGCACCTCAATTTAAATGAATAATAGGATCGACTCTATTAAAATCAGTTTAAGGTTGCCATGGGTGACATATCAGTAGGGTTAAAATGAGAAAAAAAGGTCACAGAATCAGTCCTTACAACCTGTTTTTTATCATAATGAAGCATATGTAAGACTCAACGAAGGCTTAAATAACAATATGTCACTTAGGCAATACTTTAGTTTGTGGGTCTTCTTAAAAAATCTTTTCTTTAACCACAATGTATTCCAAACAAAATAAACGTAAAATTATAGTGCCATCAATAACTCTGAGAATGTATTCAGTTGCATTGAAAATTAGAGAGTAAGCTCTTATGCTATTACACAAGACTGACAGATTGCGGATTTGTAAAAATAACAGAGAGCTCCTTAAAAGAAGGAGGAGTAGGTACTTTTGCTGCAGTAAATCTCTTGCTACAAGGAACCAGCTAGGTGTTATAGTCAAATCAACAGAGCATACAGAAACTACACGCAAACATCTCATTTGAGAAAAATGTGTCCTCTGCCAACCAGATTTAAAAGATCATTCACGTAGCTATTAGTAGGTATTACAAACACCACCACCGGGCATGGGCAATATCCTGGAGCAAATCTTTGGGCAGTAGTTTTAGGCTCTTGAAAGCTGAACAAGCGAGACTTTGGGGTTACAGGAATATATATGTGATCATACATCTATGCATCTTCATATTTTAAAAGTCAATCCTGTTTATTAAAGTCGCACTCTTAATGCCGATTTTATATTATTTATGATTCTCATTTGGATTTCACAGAATCGCATTTTTGTTACAAGTGTTATATTTCCTATCTTTTTTTAACCTGCAATAAAAGAAAAAAAATCTTCTTATTTGCTAAGGTTACAGTGTTAGTTTAATTTTCATAGAAGCGGTGGAATATTTTGAAGTGAGTAACATTTACCAAGTCATTAGTTTTATGCAAACTAGGAAGGAAGATGAAAGAAAAAAAATTATCAATTATTTATAGATTGTTAAAATGTATCTTAGTGCACTGCTACTGTATAGAAATGACAATTAGCCAAACTTACCTTCTTTAATTAATAATGCATACATTATGCTCTTTGGGCAACTAATCACCAGCTCTACAAATTTGTTTGACACTGTTGAAGATACCTATCGCATGGGTTAAAAAAAGAACAATGCTCTCCCAGCTGCAGCCAACTTTCAGCCTTCTAGCAATGCTTGAAATGCAGTAGCAGTTCCAGGGAGCAAAATGGTGGTCCTTTAGCTTGACACTATGAATATGGCACCGAGCTGCAGAATGCTGCCTGCCGTGCCTTTGCCACCAAAGAATGCACACTTTATCTCAAACTGGTTACTTATGGGCGAAAACCCTCAGTCTCTATCTCCTGTGTTAATTTCCATTATCTTACAGTGAGAAATTATTGCAGGTAAATTTGCTCTGTTGCCTTAAAGCTGCATTTATCATATCTTCTGAAATGAAATAGAAACATAGTTTGATGAAAGGATGGGCTGTGTGAAAACTGAACTGTTACAGAGAATCCGGCATGAATGGGCACCATGCTTACCACAGAGAATTCCAATCAAACCTGTGATTGCAGCAGTTTGTTGCCACGACTCTCTCAAAATTTATTTTTAATAAGATGTAAACATCTATTTGTAATATATTTAGACCAGAAGGAAAAGGAACGTGTTTTTTCAATTGCCTGCCTCTGAATCTTTTCATACTATCAGGATGGCAAACCCAGTCCCCTATTTTACCCATAATTCTGAGGTCAATGGCAGCCACTGGTAAGTTTGTAACTTTCACAAATGCTACTGAATTAACATAAAGGCCTAGGCAATCTATTTCTCAGAGGTACAAAAGCATAGTATCATACTGAGCTGTATACTCAAGTGGCCAACAGGCTTACTGACATTGGGACCAGGTAGACACTTGGCTGTCAACAATTTTGTCCCAGAGTCACACACACCACATCCAGATAGCAGCTTGTAGCATTTGGAAGGAAAAATAAGACTGGTGCGGCTCCCTCACATATGGTGTTTAACAGACTACACTTCCCATTTGCTCCTCCGAAAGGTGTGCATTTTCGAGGGATAATGCCAAGTGTTCTTTGTGCTATGGTGTCTTTGCATTGAAAGGTGATGTGTCTGACACATTTTGGCAGGCTACCGTGAAGAGCTTAAAATTTTTCCACTGACTTTTACTAAGACTTAAGAGAATAAGGTTGTACTTTATCAAAGGTAATAATCTGGCTTTGGGGATGACAGGGTCATAGTTCTGGAGTGAACTGAGAACATGGATTTTTATTGACGATATTCTTCACTCACTATCCCATAAAATTTGTTTTGCTGCTTTTTTATTTAAATACATACGGACTAGTAGATCACCCACCTAAGCAGGTTTATCATTTTAAGTAGATTCTGAATTAGAGCTTTGAAATGTGGGTACAGTAAAACTAGAATGTGTCTTTCTTGTGAAATTCTCTCCTCTTTTTCAGCAGCTTTAAATGAAATGCAGAACAAGAGTCAGAATAAATGCAGGCGACTTTTCTCAGAAGCCTGAGAGAAGAACCAATTCTGTATGTAAACTGAAGGAAATCTTCATTTCTATCATGAACATGGGGTATATCCCCACCCACCATTTAGAAGGATTTCTGTTAGCCTTTTGTGAAAGATTGCTCTCATTTATTTAACTCATGCCACATGGCTTAGCTTTATAACCAGTATAGGATTTCTAGAGATTAAAAAAAATCCATTTTGTATCTATGGAAATACGAATCTGGAATTTAAGCCATAATTGCTGCAAGTTTTCCACATTATAGTATAAAATTGCTGGATTTATTAATGCTGGGCATACTTCAACAACCCCATGGTTTGCCCTGGTCAATGGTTACCTGTCAAAATGTGGTATCATTTTTTAAAAATATTGTATGTTACGGAGAAAAATAATGTGTGGATTTTCTTCTCTGTTTTTGTTTGTTATAAGCAAAGTATTTACAATAATTTATGGAAAGTCTTGGAATTATAAATATTAAGGCATTGCCAAATGATTTAACTATCCCTCCATGGCAAATTGTCCTTAAACACTACCATTTTTTTTTCTTTTTTCTTTTTTTTTATCATTTACTTGTGGACCAGCAACACTTGCAGGCTCTTGCCCCTGGCCTTCTGTGAGAATGTTAGTTAGCAATGCTCATAAAAACTCAATTCATCAATGTGAACATAATTTGCTATGAACAGAAAGCTCACAAAAGGGTGAATTTGTCAGATAGACAGGTGGCCTGAGATCTCTCCCTGATACTGAATGATATGAATAATAGATTCTGGTAAATGTATGCCAAGACTTGAGCTGTAAACACAGCTGCCTCCATTCCCTTCCAGAAAAACAGCTTCGAGGACGAAAGCACAGGAACCACGGTTCCACCTGAGGACCTAAGCTTGCACACACACACACACACACACACACACACACACACACACACATCCCTCATTCAAGAAATAAACAACCTCCATAAAAGAGGACAGAGTTAAAGGAATCTTCACGTTTTTCCCTCTCTATGCGAAAGACATTTTACAGCTATCTTGGGCAGGGGAGACTAGATAGAGAAGAGAAAGAAGAGGAAGGAAATAGATTTTCCTAATGGTTCTGGTTCCATATTATTCAAATGTCTTATTTCATAAAATACACAAATCAACAGAGCTAATAAACTTTGCAATATTATAACTCTTGTTTTCTAATGAGCAAAAAGAAGAGAGCAGGTTGGCTCTATGCAGAAGCACTGTGCTTGAAATCATTCTAGTAATTCATGGCTATTTGTCTTATGGGTTATTAAGTATTTATTAAGGTTCAAATGTAATGTAGCCTTTTCTCCAATTTATTCTGAACTTTAAAAATCTATTTTGCAAATTGTTTTCCAGGTAATGCACATACCCACTTAAGAGTTGAATCTCAGGATTTAGAAGATTCTGATTGAGTGCACCATATATTTTTTTAGTCTTTATAGATACTGCTGCATATAGGTTGACCTATTCTGATAACATTTATAACTGACTGTCAACTGGCAAAGACATTGGATAAGTCTTAATACAGTAAAGTAGTATTTCTTAAAGTAGAATACACATATTATTGGGGGTATAAGAGACAAATTTAATCGTTATGTATTTATTTTAAAGAGTATTAAGAAAGTGTAACACTTAAAATGTATGCTTTTATGGACAGTATTACTTAGGATAAAGCTAAATATATTTAAGTATAAAAGTCATTTGGTTTTCAGAAAAATATTACTGAAAATATCATCAGTGAAATTAGCATATAGATCAATGAAGTTTGGGAAACCTGACAACCTCATTTCAATCACCAAAATCACATAAAAGATCTTATCAAATATAATCAGAATCATAAGGCCACAGAACATAGAAGAATTGTGACATTTTTAGAGTTGGGATAGACCCTGGAATCCATTCTGTCCTATCCTCCCATTTTCATGGATGTAAAGGCTATGTTTTTCAGAGGAGTAAAGTGAATGACCAAGCCATCTATCTAGTATGGACAAAAATGCAATTAAAAATCAGGACTTGTCATAGGCTAGTGGTCTTTGTCATTAGGAAGAAAGGAACAAGCGAATTTTGGCATCACATTCATTCACACTTGATTTCTAGAAGGAACACTGAATGTTCTCCTCTATAAAAGGTATTTTTTTTCTTGACTCTTTATTGACTAGAGAATCCCTAGGACTTCTTACTAATATTTATTATGGTTTTACCAGCATGCATACACTGAACATGAGTTAAATTTGATGTAGTGGATAGCAAGGCTCTCTTAAAGGAGAGTCAAAATAGAGGCAACCATATTCTTCTCCTTTTGAATTTTCAAAAGAATTAATATCGTCCTCTCTTTTTTCACACGACTTTTCCCTTTTCACTGCACATGAGTCATACATATTGTCTTTTCTCTGATGGCGTAGTAGAACTTTGCACGCAGAAACTACACCTTGTTTATCTTTGGTTTTTAAGTTTCTCATCTCTGTTTCTTCACAGGGTAAGTCCTCAATAACTTTGTTATGCACAAATGAATTCAATTCTTTGAATCCCTATTAATATTGCCTGATCTGTGACTCTATTATCTGCAAACATTATTTCATCTTGTCCAATAAAATTCAACCCATCAAATACTTAAAAACTTTACCAAGCACCTGGTTTAAATTAAATAATGTTCTAAGTGCTATGAATGACAGAGATAATGATTTTTAGTCTTAAGGGCATATCAACTAGGAGGAGTGATATAACATGGACAAAATTAAAATGCAAGGCACAGTAAAGAAGTATAAATTTCTATGGGGATTTGAAGAAGAAAAATGTAGCTGAGAGAATCCAGAAAGGCTGCATGGAAGTGGAGCTAAGGGTTCCAATAATCAAGGAGTTTTGCTTCATTCCCTACTGCAGCGTCTAAAGATAAATACAGCAATATGCATTCCCTGATTTACCCACTGATTCTGGAGTCCAAACTTATGTTTTAGTTACCAAGTACACCAACCATGTGTTTCAAAATTTCATGTTTACAATACAGAAATCTCTAGACAGGCTCATCAGGTTAAATTTCCTATTTCATTTTATTGCTTTAAGAGTTTTGCCTAATTACTCAGTCAGCTGCTAATTACTCAGCAGCACAGAGCCTGCTTGGGATTCTCTCTCTCTCCCTCTCTCTCTCTCTGTCCCTCCCCTACCTGTGCTGTCTCTCAAAATAATAAACTTTAAATAAAAATTTAAAAAGTCTTAAAAAAGAAGAGTTTGTCTAGCTGGTAGACTGGGTCTCCACTGCTTTCAGAGGCTCTGAGTTAACTTTATTTTTATTGTATTATATTTTTTAAACATCTTTTTTTAAAAAATTTAATGTTTATTTATTTTTGAAAGACAGATCTTGAGAAGGAGAGGGGCAGTGAGAGAGGGAGACACAGAATCTGAAACAAGCTCTAGGCTCCAAGCTGTCAGCACAGAAGCTGACACAGGACTCAAACCCACGAACCCGAGAAATCATGACCTGAACTGAAGTCGGATGTTTAACCGACTGAGCCACCCAGGCGCCCTGAGTTAACTTTAAAATCACTGGAACCATGAGGATTAATGAGACAATGAAACAGATAACTCCTGGAACCATGTTTTTTAGTGGAAGTAAAATTGAGGTAAAATTCATACAGTTAAATGAGCAAATCTTAAATGTACAATCTGATTAACTGACAAACGTATGCACTCATGTAACCAACAACTTAATTGAATTAGAATAATGTATAGCACATTTTCTCACCATCGAAACTTCTATCTTTCTATCTACTCCCTCATATGCAACCATTATTCTGATTATAATAGATTCAGTCATAATAGATTAATTTGGCTTGTTCTTGAACTTCATGTAAATGGAATCATGTAGGTATATACGCTTTTGTGTCTGAATTCTTTTTCTCAAGGAAATTTTAAGATTCATTTTCTTGTGTGTGTAGTTCTTTTTACATGCTTAATAGTATTTCATTATGTGATCTATTGACAGAGTCTCCTTCTGATGAACGTGTGAGTCATTTTAAAGTTTTGGCTATAATAAAAAAATTTTTGGATTCTTGTACAAGTTTTTTTGTTGATTATTGCTCTTGGGTACATAAGTAGTACAATTTTTGAGTCATAGGTAGGAGTATGTTCAATTTTTAAGAATGCCTAACATTTTTCAAAAATTATTATATCATTTTATGTTCTCCTCAGTAATGTGCAAGAATTCGAGTTGCTATATTTACCAATATTTAGGATTATTAGCCTTTCAAATCTTAGCCATTCTGATTGGTTAAAGTTGTATTCCATTGTGGTTTTAATTTGCATTTCTTTGATGACCTGACTTTTAATGTCAATATACCTTTCATGTTTTTGGATGTTTATCGACCATTTGTATATCTTCTTTTGTGAAGATCTGTTCAAATATTCTGTCCATTTTTTTATAGGGTTGTTTGTTGTCTTCTTCTTGATTTGTAAGATATTTGTATATCCTGCATTTATATACATAAGGCCTGTGTCAGATATATGTGTTATGAGCATCCCCCCCCCCCAATTTGTGGCTTGCTTTTTGTTTTCTTAATGGTGACTTTTATAAAGTTCAGTACAAATTTTTCTTTTAAGGTTATTAATTTCTGTCTTGTCTAAAAAACTCTTTGCCAAGGAGCACCTGCCTGGGACGATGGGATGAATGCCAACTCTTGATCACAAGGTTATGGGTTCAAGCCCACGTTTGGCATAGAGATTACTTAAAAAAATAAAATAAAAACATCTTTGCCTACTTCCCAGGTCTTGAAGGTATTCTACAATATGTAGCTAAGTAGACTTGGATGTTACCTTTAAGTCTATGATCAATCTCAAATTAATTTTGTGGACGTGAGGTAGGAACCAAAGGTTTTGTTTATTTTTCATTTCCTAATCAACCGCTCTAGTTCTATTTGTTGAAAAGACTTTTCTTTCCTTCTTTCTCGTGGATTTTTTTCTTCTTTTCAAGATTATGTTGACTGTTCTATGCTGTTTTCATTTCCATATTAATTTTAGAATCACCATATCAATGCCTACAAAAATGTTGAAAATTTGATTGTGTTGAATATGTAGATCAATTTGAGTAGATTTGACTTCTTTTTTTTAATAGGCTTTATTTTATTTTTTAATGTTTATTTATTTTTGAGAGAGAGAGAGAGTGAGCAGGGGAGGTGGACAGAAATAGGAAGACACAGAATCTGAAGCAGTTTCCAGGCTCTGAGCTCTCAGCATGAGTCCAACGTGGGGCTCGAACTCACGTACCATGAGATCATGCCCTGAGCTGAAGTTGGAAGCTTAACTGACTGAGCCACCCAGGCACTCTGAGTGGAACTGACTTCTTACCTATATTGAATATTCTAATCCGTGAGCATGGTATATATTCGACTATTCATTTAGGTCTTTCAAATTTCTCTCAACAATGTTTTGGAATTTTTGATATATTTTTTAATTTAAATCCTTAAAATTTCAATTTATAACTGTTTGCTGCTTGCTTGCATACACATATTTAATTGTTTTTTCTTTACTTATCTTTTTTTTTAAATGCTCATTTATTTGAGAGAGAGAGAGAGAGAGAGAGAGAGAGAGAGAGAGAGACAAGAGTGCAAGTGGGGGAGGAGCAGAGAGAGGGATGCTCCAAAGGATGCTCCAGATTCTGAGCTGTCCGCACAGAGCCTGATGTGGGGCTTGAACTCACGAACCATGAGATCATGACCTGAGAAGAAGTCGGATGCTTAACTGCCTGAGCCACCTAGGCGCCCCTACTGATCTTGATCATATGATTTTTTTTTTTATAAATTTGCTTATTATTTCCAGTAATAATAGTTTTTTGAATAGATTCCTTAGCATTTTCTATGCAAATAATAATGTCATTTGTGAGTTATTTTTCCAAGCTTCTTTTTTTTTTTTTACTATAATACTGGCTAGGAAATTTTGATCAATTTTGAATAAAAATCGCAAGACACTGAACTGATTTTTTAAAAGCAGTTTAAAGATGCTTTACCTTAGTTTTTAGTGAGAAATTAGTCACAATTCACATAGTTTCCATATATGCATAAATTATATTTTAATTTCTATGTAAACTTAAATTTTTTTTATTTCCATCTTTGGTTTTAAGTTTGTTTATTTATTATTATTTTTAAAAAATGTTTATTTTTGAGAGAGAGAGAGAGAGTGCAAACTGGGGAGAGCAAAGAGAGAGAGAAAGAGACAGAGAATCCGAAGCAGGCTCCAGGCCCTGAGCTGTCAGCACAGAACCCGATGCGGGGCTCAAACTCACAAATTGTGAGATCATGACCTGAGCCGAAGTCAAAGGCTTAACCCAACTGAACCACCGAGGCGCCCCTGGTTGTAAGTTTAAATTTGTTGTGTAGGGTTTTTGCTTTTCTTTCATATATTTTCTGCTTAATATTTGTTGAAGTTTCTAGATTTATAAGTTGAAGTTTTTCATCAAATTTGGGATATTTAGGTCATTTCCCCCAAATATATATGTAAAATAGAATATCTATAATAGATAATATCTATTATCTGTCTTCAAGTTCACTAATGCTTTATATTGTAAATATCTTTCTATTGATAAGTGCATTCAGTAAAAATGTTTTTACTTCAGATGCTGTACTTTTCAGTTCTAGAACTTCTATTAGGTCCTTTCTTTTCTTTTCCTTTCCTTTCCTTTCCTTCTCTTTTTTTTTTTTTTTTTTTTTGTTTGTTTTCTACATTTCTATGCTGAGGTTTTCAATCTGTTGACTCAGTAAGGATATGTTTTCCTTAAGTCTTTGAATATATTTATAATAGCTGGTTAAAATCCTTGTTTGCTAATTTTACTGTCATGGTCATCTTAAGTTCTGTTTCTGTTGTCTGCTTTTTTCTTGATTGTGGGCCATATCTTTTGCTTCTTTACATCTCTAGCAATCTCCATTGTATCACTATGGATGATGATATGTTGTAGGCAATCTGGATTATGTTGTCTTTCTTTAATGAGTTTAAGTTTTTATGGAAAGTAACTAAATTTTTGTCAGATACTTTTGGTCTTGTGAGGCTTTGTTATTCATATGTTAGGGTAAGCCTGTTTCACTTTTGAACACAATTCTAGGTCTTATTAGATAGTTGCAGGCTTTCTGAGGTGTCACTTAAAATTTAAAATTGCTCAGAGAGATTTCTGTACTCTGGAAACTGAAACTCCAGTGTTTCTCAGTATCGTAAGACCTCTGTTATCTTGCTTCAGTTTCAACCCTGAACCAGGGTATCTCTGTCAGACCTCATGGGGATTTTTTGCACACGTAGCACGGCTCTTAGGCACACACATACAGTGAATCGACAGATAAACTTCTGGAAGCCCCCTTTTCAAGGCTCCTTTTCTCAAACCAGCCTCCATAAATTCCAGCCAATTTAGCAGTCCTGAATTTCGGCTTCTGCCTCTTCAGTGGAACAACACTACTATTCTTTTTGGTCTCCATTTCCCTATGCAGCAACATCAAAGTGTATCCAAATACAAAGCCAGAGCAATCATGAGGTTCATTTCATGCAATTCCCTTCTTTTATTTTTCAATATCTTAAGGCCTCTTATATTTTGTCAAATTGTACAGTTGTCTAGAATGGGAGGGAAAATTCATTAGCAGTTATTCCATTATGGAATAGCTCAAAGTTTCAGGAATCAAAGAAAAAGTAGGAAGGCAAAATAACTTCTTGATATGTGTGTGTTCAACTTAGAGCTTAAACCAACTCTAAATTATGTGTTTTACCACTGCCCTTGGATATTTCTACTGTAGGCAAAGCAAATGAATGTAGATATTAATTGAACTTATTCTCACACTGGAACATTAAAGGGTACTGTGGCAAGTGGAAGAACACCCAATCTCATAAAAAAAAGTATTCTGCCTTATTGGCTCAGCATTTCCTTCATTTCCTGAATCAGTGGGGCTAAGTTGAGGTTCGCACCCTTTTTATCAAATAAAGTGTTTTTTAGCTTCACTTTGATTTTTGACCCAAAAATACCAGTTTGCACTAAAGTCAATGTCAAGCAAGTCTATTGAATACTATATCTGAACTTTTCAGTTCTTCTTGGCCCAAATTACTCTATCATTTCTTATACCTCTTCTGAAATGAAAATCTACTAATCTGTTCCAAATATGCTCTTCATCTCCCTTTATTTATGTAAAATACTATCTTTATTAGAGCAGACATGGCATGGCCTAGGTTTTAACTACTGTTATATTAATAAAAATTAGTGACGGGCTTTTCATATCATGAAGTACACACTACTTGTCTGTGGTATATTTAAAACTTTTTAGAAAGTCTCTATCATGCGGACCTGAATAGGTCAGTAATGATAATTCTCTTCTTCACTTGGTGGTATAATAGCAGAATGTCAGCCTGAATTCACACTAAACAACTAGTCTGAATTTACCTATATTAATATTCTATCTATATTTAAGCAAATACCTAAAGAAAATCAAAGCATTCCAAATAAAGTCTTAGAAGGCAATTGAATATACTGCATCATTAAGTCTTTAAAGATTATATAGAAATGTGAATAAATGACAGACAACCTAATTTCACAGATCTACCCCCAGCTAAACAAACCGAAGGCATGGCTATATAATAATAATGGCTGACCATAGATCATACTGAAGCAAACTACTTGACTTTATTATTATTTTTTTGTCATCACTATTTTAATGGGACACCTATAAATTTGTCATTTGTTTAAATACCCCCAAATTTTGTTAGGACCCCCTCTAGTGTAATCTTATTTAAGATATCCATAAAATGGGGGCACCTGGGTGGCTCAGTCAGTTAAGTGTCTGACTTCAGCTCAGGTCATGATCTCACACTATGTGGGTTCAAGCCCCGTGTTGGGTCCTGTGCTGACAGCTCAGAGCCTGGACCCTGCTTCAGATTTTGTGTTTCCTTCTTCCTCTGCCCCTCCCCTGCTTGTGCTGTCTCTCTGTCTCTCTCTCAGAAATAAGTAAACATTAAAAAATTTTTTTAAATATCCATAAATATGAAGTTCTTGGTCAAATCAATAATCCTTTACTTTTGTCATTAAAGGCAAAATTATCTTCTAAATCAGGAATGATGCATTGCAGCCAACTGCTCTGATATGTCAAAAAGATCCACATTCCAAGGAGTTACTCCTTAGAGTAGCCAATGTGTTCAAAATGACACATTCCAAGGAGCTACTCCTTCCAGTAGCCACTCAAGTAGAAATATTTGGAGCACCACACGTGTATATCTGGAAGCAAATCCCCCACTGCTATGAGGAAACTAGTTCATAAAGCCTTAACTTTTGAATGACTGAACCAAAGTAATAGTTTCACAAAAAGACGCTTCACAGCAAAACCTAAAGCTGCGTCTTCATTGCGTTATATTGTATGAACACTGTTCATAGAAATGTTCAAATATTGTTCAACTGGTAACATAAACTATTTTATTTAGCTTTCTGACACATTGTTCTCTCAGTAGGCATGCCATTAACACACCATTCTCAAAGAAAATTTAGTTGTAGAAAGGAGGCAGTGTAGTTAAAGCCAGAACTAATGAGTATTCCTGAGAGTTCTTTTCCAGTTATTTCTGCCAATGGTTTCCTTTGGCCTAGACCTGATGTTTTACTCCAGTTAACCCATTCTTTTTAGTGAGTCAGGTCAATTTATCTGCTGGTTAAATGGAGATAATATGCTCATCTTTAGACACCTACAATGTGCAAAATAATTATTTAAAAATAATACAAATAGGGGGCGCCTGGGTGGCGCAGTCGGTTAAGCGTCCGACTTCAGCCAGGTCACGATCTCGCGGTCCGTGAGTTCGAGCCCCGCGTCAGGCTCTGGGCTGATGGCTCGGAGCCTGGAGCCTGTTTCCGATTCTGTGTCTCCCTCTCTCTCTGCCCCTCCCCCAGTCATGCTCTGTCTCTCTCTGTCCCAAAAATAAATAAAAAACGTTGAAAAAAAAATTAAAAAAAATAATACAAATAGTTTGAAATACATAAATCAATTTATTTAGATTTCATTGATAGGACAGGGAATATGTCTGAAGATGTAAGATGGGAGATGTAATTGTGGCCCAGAAAGAAATATGGTTGTAAGATGAACTTGAAAGGTGATGTGATCACCACCAACAACCAAACAGTGCAAATAGCAGGAGGCCCACAAAGGGTTCTGGTCTCCATTGACCTGTTGGAACCCTCGCTGTGTGCAGACTGTTAAAACTATGAAATCTGGAGTGTGCTGCTCTAATGAATAGGCAGGGGCAGGCAGAAGCCACCCTCATGTGTATCCTTGATTTTGTGTCCTTCGCACTGCCTTTCTGCTGGTCTGGTAGGTAGTGTGACAGAGAAAGCAAACTCAAACTGATGGGAGCCATCAGTCTCAGTAATTTTCAAACCCAGGTTTTGTCATCTTCCAATAGAAGGTATTAAACATATTACACAGAAAACATGTTGATACCAAGAAGAAATACAGTAGCGCTAGAAACACAGAGAAAGAGGTGAGGTCTTTGTACGATGAGAGGGGAAAAAAAGTAGGCGATGTAAATAAAGAAAGATGTAATGAGGTGGAAGGCAGAGGCAGCGTTTGCTCTAAGAACCTTAAGAAACAAGAAGGGCCTTTTTAGGCAGAGCCTTATTCCGAGTTCTCAAGTCTCTTCTGTTGATCATGGAATGCTTAACTGCCACCAGTGGGCTCAGTTCCTCCCTGGTGTCCAAGGTCTGCCCTGACCTTAAAGTGAGCATTTAAGACACGCTAGCCTACATCCGTATGTGCGACCTAAATGGCATGTCACCTTTGCCTCTTGTCCTGACCGAAGTTTAATTTCAGTGTGATACATTGGACTTCCACTTGGTCCTTTTTTGCCTGAATCTTCATGCTGGTCATGAGATCAGATATATCCTGGGTCCTTCTAGTGACTGGAGCCTTGTCGTCCTCTTGCTGTCAGTTGTTTGTGTGAATTATAAAATATAACTTGATCTTAGATTTACCCTTATGGCTTCATGTGATATATGTCTCCTGTTGGAGACACAAAGGCCTGCTGGACTAAAGCCTGTTAGTGCAGAAGAGGTTAAGTCTTCGGATCATGAAACCAGAGAGACCTGGATTTCAATCTCAGGTCTGGAAAGTACTAGTGGTCTGACCTCGGACAAGACCTTGAACAAATTACATACATTTCCTAAGTGTTAGTTTCCTTATTTTTTAAATAGGGAGAACGACAGGTGCCTCATTACGTTGTGTAAGTTACATTGACTTTATAGAAAGCCTTTAGCACAGTTTTGGTATCTGGCTGGTGTTCAACAAGTCATGGTTGCTCTTCTCACTAATATTTGGATTTCCAAATGGTACCTACACTGTGTCTATCTTCAAATTTTGACCCATTACATATTAAGTTTAGTTTGATCAGTCATTCAACCTCGTGTATTCCAGACACTGTTCTGGGCATTAGTTCTAAGTCTGGGTTTCTCTCACGGGGCTCCACCCTGGTATAGGTAACAGAGTTATATCCAACTATGCTCTAAGACAGGAGACATGGGAGAGGCAGTGCAGTTTAATGGCTAAAGAAGCTGGCTGTGGCACCACATTGTCTAGGTTTGAATGCCGGTCCCTCCACTGAGTAAACTAAGAAAACTTTTCCTATACTTCAAATTTTTTTCTATTCTGTAAACTAGAGATGATGATGGTACCTATTTCCTAGGATTGCTGCAACACTTAAATTGACAGTATGCTTAGATTAGTACTTGGCACATAATAAATGCTCAACAAATGTTAGTTATAATTTAAATTTTAAGGTCTAAACTCAGGGATCTGAGGCTTATTAGAAATTTAAGTTTTCAACTTAGCTGTTGATTCCAATATCCAAAAACAATTAAAATTCTGATTGTTTCATAGAGGAGAGAAGACTATATGGGAAATTATATTTTATTCCTGTATGAATTTAATTATTCTCTTCTCCTTCCTCTTTAGGAAGTGCTACTGGAACCAAATTTTGTGTTGTAAACTGGAATGATTCTGTGGCCCTCTGTGGCCTGTATCCTAGAATTTAAGGAATTGTTTATGTATTCGGCTTCAAATTGAAAGTTGGAATTGTTCTTTAAAGAATTGGAATAACGGTGACTTGAACCACAAGTGCATCAGATCTCTGGGCTTCTCTAAGACAAAAATAACTGACAGATCAACAGCAGAAAAAGGAACAGGGTGACTTATTCAGAGTTAGATGGCCATGTAGGCTGCACAAACAGGAAGAGTCAGAATACAGACTTGTCAAACAGCAGATTGCGCCTGCAAACAAAGGACCTAGTTTAAGGGCATGGGGTTTTAGAAAGGAATGCTAGTCTCTCATTTGTCTTTTCAGCTGGATCTGCATACATGGGTAATATCACCACAATCAACGATGTCATCTTTGAATAGGGAGGAATAGAGACTCACACAGAGTTTGCACCAGGGAGATCGTACACACAGATGAACAATTCATTAGTCATTCAGAACGCAAAGCTGTCGCCAAATTTTGCTCTGTATGCTAAACACAATACAATGATTGAAAATAAAAAGAAAATAGAATCAAGACAGTGAGGAAACCTTTTAGGAGGCGATGGGAATGTCACATCAACATATTGTCAAGATTCAGATGAATATTTCCACAGTATTTTCCATCCTATGAGATTTGAAAGTTAGCCTGCATATAGGTTTAACAGTGTTAACTATTCTCCATTCCAATATCACTCAATCTACAAAGCATGCCCAAAACCGTTTTGCTTCTCGTCACTGCTTTTTTTCTTTTCTGAACCTTTATTATGATTTATTCCAAATTATGATAAATTGCATTGTCTTGAAGATTTAATCAACATGCCTCTGTTGTGCACGTACTTTCAAAGTAGTTATTATTGATAATTGTATTTTCATGATAAAATACACAGTCCTTAAGTGGGGTAGTGTCTTTCTTTTGCATGCTTGTACCTCTCCTTATCTCCTCCTACTTCTCTATTCATAGCTGACATTGATGACACATTTGTTATTTCATTAATTTCTGCAAGGACAATGCAGGATTGCAAGTATTTATCATTTAAGCAATGTGATATCCTATTTGACATGTGGGGTAGGCAGAATAAGGGACCTTGAAAGATGCCTATGTTCTAACCCGAGGAACCTATGGGTATGTTATCTTCACAGCAAAAAAGACTTCACAGACAGGATTCAATTAACGACCTTGTGATGAGGAGATTATCCTGGATTACCTGGGCGGGGCCTATCTAATCACACTGTTTCTTAAAAACAGAGATTTCCTGGTTGTGTGTGGTCAGAGGGAAATGGTGAGTATGGAGAAATATTCTGAGAGACATAACATTGCTATGTTTTGCTGGTTCTGAAGATAGAGGTAGGGAGCCATGAGCCAAGGAATGTAGGCTTTTAGAAGGTGGGAAAGGCCAGAAAATGAATTCTTCCCTGGAGTATTTCAGAAGGGAACACAGACCCTCCAGGACCTTGATTTTAACCCATTGAGACCTTGTTAGACTTCTAAGCAAGCTACAGAACTGTAAGAAAACAAGTGATTAAGTTTATGGTAACTTTTTGTGGCAGCAATACAAAATGAATACAATGTGGGACGAAATAAAATTTGGACACATCCCTATGCTATTGGCTGTTCATCACAAGTACTCCTAGATAAGAGGTCAGGGACTAGGAGATTTCTTTCAAGGAAACATACAGTAGACTTCTATCATTTTCTATCTGTGACCATGTAGTGCTGACTTTTGTAATTTAACATTCTTGTACTAAAATACAAATAACTCCAGTGGGGGTGCATCACACGTACAGTTCACTGGAATTCATGCAGATCTATCTGTAAACGATTGATTTCCTGAGATCTTCCCCTTGTAATTCGTAAGCTGTATGTTTTAAGGCCGATTCATATTCTTATTCTTATAATTTTTTATAAAGTCCTCCCTTTTTTCAGATGTCAGTTCTTGTCTCTGTGAAACCACAAACCATGCTTTAACTTCTCAGGGTAAAGATCTCTTTCCTGGTTCCTAAGATGCTGTCCAGAAATATGTAACTTTGAAACTTGGTTGAAAGTAATAATAGGAAAATCATCTATTTTCGTAAACACAATTGATATCCCCATTGGCTCTCCTAGAATTCTGTAGATTGAATTACAGGTTGGAAGAGACATTTAAGAGTTAGAGAATTATACAATGTAGAGGAAGGAGGGTGAAAGTACTAGGTATAATTTTGAAAACAGGATCAAGTGACTGTTAAGTAACAGGTTTTACACAGAAGAAAGTTTGAATATAGTAGTCAGCAAGGAGGCACTGAGGGCCCCACCATTCCAGGTTGTGAAGTTTGCAATTATTCTTGTCACATGGCGGCAAAAATTTTGGTTAGACTCCAATCTGTTATATTTTGGGAACCACAGGCACAGACCATGTTGGTTTGTGTTGACTATTTCTAATGTTCTTCCATAAGAAGAATACCCATTTAAGGTGATGGGCATTGAGGAGGGCACTTGTTGGGATGATCACTGGGTGTTATATGCATGCAATGAATCATGGGAATCTACCCCCAAAACCAAGAGCACACTGTACACATTGTATGTTAGCCAACTTGATAATAAATTATATTAAAAATAAATAAAATAAAATAAAATAAAATAAAATAAAAAAGAAGAATGCCCATTTACTCCTTCACTTTCTCTTGAGGACTGTTCTAAGAGGAAGACAGCATCAATTAAATAGAGCACCGAGCACCAGAGGAATGGGCACAATACAGAAGCTTATTGCTGAGAGACTGAAATTTCCAGCATATGATCATAAAAGATCTCTAGAATTATTGAAAGCTGATACAAATGACAAAACAACAACAACGAACAAACCAGAAGTGTTCTTAACTTTTGAGAGATTTATTATCAAATAAACCTACACCTGACTGGAAGGACAGCAACTCCTTAAGATTTCCCTGGGTCTCTGGGGGTGAAGATGCTGATAAAGGCTGTCCTTCACCATACCTTTCTCAGTTGTGACCACGGAAGACAAAGTTAAGTGAGATGTTTTCCAGAAAATAGAATCAGGAGATGCCAGGCTGGTTGACTCCCAGTCACCCCACAGCCAGGGCATGGAACTCACACTCTTCCTGCTCCACAGAATACCACACATCCTCTGGACCAAGAACCACCATGTGCTTTCCATTGTTTACTTTTATAAATAGAAACATTGGTTGGAGTTAGCCCTTCTTTCCTTACTCTTGAATAGTAAATGCTTTGGTGGCAGATAGCTATATGTTAGTTAGCGAAGTCACGTTATACCTGCAAAAGAGAATTTAGCACAAATCTCAGATTCCTGGAACCAGCTATGGTTGCTCTATGTGACTTCAGAGAGGAGTGAGTGGTTTCAAACAGGTATGAGAGTTTCGAAGGTAACAGAGGCTGTCATGTGAGTGTTGAGTCAGTGAGTTGGACTGAAGATACCACTGACTGCCTATCTGAAGTCCATCCAACGCTCCTTCTTTGAAACAGAATTCTATTGTTCAGGGATCTATTATATGACTCATCATTTGCAGATCCCAGGCTTGATCTGGCATTCAACCTTGCTTAATCCAAGTCGATGCAATTTCCTGGCTATATTAAGAAATAGGTATGTGATTAAAAAATCAAATAAATTAGGTGAAAGGAAATTGTTGCTCAGATTTCTGGCAAATGTGCTCCTCTACTTCTCACCAGACATAACAGAGGAAGGAGATGGTTTGTGTGGTTACTGGTGGTCATCCTGCACAATGAGAGCAAGGAGCATTAGGATGAAGCCAGCTCTGTGCATGGCAGAAAAGCTTTAGAATGGGCCTGGGTCCGTGATTCCATCCTTGAATCCCTGTATCAACAAATCCTTTAATTCACTCTATCTCAAGTAACCCTTTCTAGTTACTTGAGCCAGTAGATTTCCTCATTGCTTTGAGATGATTTTCTGTTGATCCAGCCAAATACAATCCAGCTGACAGAATATTTGATAGTGACATAGGAATATTTAAGTTACTCAGTAATTTATAGTAGAGAATAATTAGAATAGTAGAGAGTACAGACTTTTGAGCCAAATAGACCTGAAATTCCACCCTGCTTTGTCCATTACTGCCTATTCTTGTCTTCTCGGAACTCTAGTCTTAAACTGGTACAATGAAGACAATTAACCTACCTTAAAAGATAGTTGTAGAGAGTAAATGAGATAACACACATAGAATTCCTGTCATGAAGTAGGTGTTCAATAATTATATGCATTGTTTTAGTGGCCAGAGCGGAAAATTGTTTGAGATCCCTCAGGGGTGCCTGGGTGGCTAAGTCAGTTAAGTGTCTGACTCTTGATTTCTGCTCAGGTCATGATCTCACAGTCGTGGGATCAAGCCCCGAGTCGGGCTCCACATTGAGTGTGGAGTCTACTTAAGATTCTCTTTCTCTCCTGCTCCCTCTGCCACTCTCTCACTAACATGCATGCCTATTCTATCTCTCTCTCAAAATAAATAAATATGTTTTAAAAAAGACCCTCTGGTGAGAATTTCTACATAGGAAGGTAGCACAAGAGGAATAGGACAATCTGAAAAAGGAAATTATGAGAAGACAATTGCAAATGATTCTGGTGAGAAAGAAAAGGAGCAGTTAGCTAAAGGCACTGATGTGACTGCACAGGGATATGTTCCATGAACTCAGATATTTCCTCAAAAATGTATATTTAAATTTTTTAATGCTTATTTATTTTTGAGAGAGAGAGAGAGAGAGAGAGAGAGAGACCAGGGGAGGGGAAGACAGAAAGGGAGACACAGAATCTGAAGCAGGCTCCAGACACTATGCTGTCAGCACAGAGACGGACACAGGGCTCGAACTCAAGAACTGTGAGATTATGACCTGAACCGGAATCGGACACTTAACCAACTGAGCCGCCCAGGTGCCCCAAAAATGTATATTTAAAGAGAGAAGAAAAGTCTTACAACTAAGAATGGATATAAAAGAGAAGTGCCAAACTGAAAAGAACGAAATCAGACAGAGACGGACACAGGGCTCGAACTCAAGAACTGTGAGATTATGACCTGAACCGGAATTGGACACTTAACCAACTGAGCCGCCCAGGTGCCCCAAAAATGTATATTTAAAGAGAGAAGAAAAGTCTTACAACTAAGAATGGATATAAAAGAAAAGTGCCAAACTGAAAAGAACGAAATCAGACAGAGACGGACACAGGGCTCGAACTCAAGAACTGTGAGATTATGACCTGAACCGGAATCGGACACTTAACCAACTGAGCCGCCCAGGTGCCCCAAAAATGTATATATTTTTTTTTTTTAATTTTTTAAAAAAAATTTTTTTTTTCAACGTTTTTTTATTTATTTTTGGGACAGAGAGAGACAGAGCATGAATGGGGGAGGGGCAGAGAGAGAGGGAGACACAGAATCGGAAACAGGCTCCAGGCTCCGAGCCATCGGCCCAGAGCCTGACGCGGGGCTCGAACTCACGGACCGCGAGATGGTGACCTGGCTGAAGTCGGACGCTTAACCGACTGCGCCACCCAGGCGCCCCCCCAAAAAATGTATATTTAAAGAGAGAAGAAAAGTCTTACAACTAAGAATGGATATAAAAGAGAAGTGCCAAACTGAAAAGAACGAAATCAGACAGAGACGGACACAGGGCTCGAACTCAAGAACTGTGAGATTATGACCTGAACCGGAATCGGACACTTAACCAACTGAGCCGCTCAGGTGCCCCAAAAATGTATATTTAAAGAGAGAAGAAAAGTCTTACAACTAAGAATGGATATAAAAGAGAAGTGCCAAACTGAAAAGAACGAAATCAGAACAGTTGAGGCACTGAAAGAAAATCAGCTTAAGACTCATGATTATATCCCATGCCACAATAATGAGAAGAAATCAATGAGACACATGTAGAGACTCTATGATCATAGTTAAAGATGACAAAGAGAAAGTAAGACCGTTAAAAAACTGAACGGAGCAACAAGCCACATAATATGCACAATATGAATGGGATGACCAAAGAGCAAAATCATAGTCTACCCATTTTTCAAGGTAAATGTTAATTCTAGGAAATTTTGAATTATACTTTGAAACTTCACAGGCCATGTTGACTTGATTGTTACCTAGTTATAAGAAATATAATAAAATAAAATATCAGATAAATTTGATTCCCTTCAACCTGAATTAGTGATAAATTTCAGAGAGAAGTCATGGCAGTATAAATGGATAACTGCTCTTTATCCTGAGGTATGTATTAGGAACATGCTATGTTTCTATACAAGCATGCTATTCACAGTTTACTTCAGGGCACAGACACTACTTTTAACAATCTTTGATTGACTTTAAATTCTAAAAATGTTTACCAGTGATTATGCTCATAGATAATATCCCCCCTTGACACACACACACACACACATACACACACACTGGTGAATACGTCCTAAGTTCTCCTTGTCTGTCAGAAATAAAAGTCTGAGAGGAGGCTTTCATTATCAAGGCTGAACTCAGGTCTGACCCAGTTAAATCTCCTCGAGAGAAGTAGAAGGACTCTGACTCCATAGGCCAGGAGAGAACACTACTTTCCCACCTAGGAGGTCTTTGGAAATAATTCACCTTCAGGTGAACTGCTTTTAGAAAGTACTTTTCAGTTACCTGCCCCCAGAGTGAAGTTCAAAAGAAAAGGGAGTAGAATGTTCTCAGTCAAGATCTCTGGGCTGTGGTGTTTTCTACCACTGGAGAGTAGGTTGATTCTGAACATTATCACCTTCAGGAATAGGAAACAGTCATTTCTTTACCCAGACAGGCTTTTAATCTTGGAACAAGAGGCCTAGAAAAGCTATTCTCACAGAAGGCTTTTCTTGCTTTTACAAACACAATCAAATTGGTTCCAGTGGAGTGGAATATAAGGAAGGGCACCTTTTCTACTTCTACACAAGTAATTGGACTAGCCTAATTAGATTGTCCAAGTGTTTAGATAGCATGGTGATGGGCACTTTATAAATGCTGTATATAACCAAACTGGGAGCATCCCTTGTGACAATAAGTCATACAGTTATCTCTGGTAGGTTAGCAAGATAAAAGCCAAATGCTTTTGCTATATTCCATAATATTTATTGATAGTTATTTATGTTGACACTTACAGCCATTTGTGGTGTCTTTCTACCCTAGACCTGTGGGTATTGTGGTCAAAGATGACTTCTGCAGACAAAGACATCATCTTGTATATGCAAGGTAAGCATCATTGTGGATTCCACACAATAACTAAGAAAACTATTATAACTTATAAACAACTGCCAACCAGAAATCAAGCTGCACTCAATCAGTTCAGAATTAGAACATGCTTAAAGCAGACCTGCAGTGAGTGAAAAACCACATATTGCATAGAAGTTAATGGTCTTTGGTCCTAGAAGAAAACCAAATGATACTCTCCAGTTGTTACAATAAATTCAGAAAACAGCCACACTGAATGCTGAGTTGCTTTGCTTTTTCCTTCTCAAAGTTTTTCCTGCTTCCCCTGTCAAGCTGGGCATCCTCAATGAGAATGACTGCAGGGAAAGAGAATGAAACTGCTGATTTATATAAGCAGGAAGAAATGAGTTCATATTTTCAGTCTATGTACTTACTTCTTCCAAGCTGGATAGTAAGCTATGATGTTTTTCTTAAAAGTTTGGAAAGCCTTTCACACCACCAGGCAGTTACATAGCATGGTAAGGCAGTGATATGTAAAAGCTAAAACCTTACTCCTGAAATCAACATTTGATGAAAGGCAAATGAACATTTCACAATGTGAGGCTTCAGGACAGAAAGTACACGGTATGCTATCAATGCTTACAATAACATTTACAATAACCTTATTATCTGAGTAGCATACCCATTTTAAAGCTGAGAACATTGACAATGTTTCACAGCATGTAGCAAGGCCCACATTTGAACCCAGTTGGCCTGATTCCAAGGTTCATCCTCTTTTCATAACATCATATTTTACTTTTTCCTCAAAACGCTGTCATGGGGAAATATGTTACTACCTTAACCATGGGTTTTTCAGAACAGTTAATTAATGAGAGCATCATTGGATAAAATCAAAATATAGATGGAGGTAACAAGTAAGGTGGGAAGAAAAGAGATTTATAATAAAAACACCTGGGTTCAGATCTTGAGGTTGACAGTTTTAACTTGTCATCTTAACTTCTTGAGTCTTCATGTATTTATGAAAAAAAAATGAATGTGCTTACAATACTTATTTCTAGAGTGGACAGCCAAAAAATAGTGACAGTAGTGACAGAGAGAGAGAGAGAGAGAGAGAGAGGGATTTTAAAATACTCTGGGGGAAGTATGTGATACATTTTAGAATAATTTTTATCAAAAGGACTAACATAAAAATATTTTATACGTAAGGGGTGTTTCACTTATTGGGAAGTTGCTTATGTGAATCTATTGTACCTATTTTGGCTGAATCAGTGGTATATGGATAACAAAATGTGTATGCATATTATGCTTTTCTCACTTCTTTTTAAAGTAAGCTATGGCAACCTCATTGAGAATGACTTCAAGGAAAAGGAATCAAAGTGATGATTTACATAGGTAACAAATGGGCACCTTTTTGAAATGTGTAAAGGCTTCTCTTACTCCATTATTTTCAATGTTACTTAATGGCACATATCTAACAAATTACACAAACTATAATTCTGAGAATATGTTCTGCTTCCTTTTTTCTCTCATTCTTTACATAGAATTTCCCTTCATTCTATGCTGTAAGTATTCAAACAAATTCTGAAGTTTCTACTCCCTAAATACTCCTTAAATAACCAATGGTTCCTTAACTGTCTCCCCATTCCCAGTATTCCTTTGTCCACTATCTTCCATGCCATAAATATACAAGTCACCCTGCAAGTCTCAGTGTGTGATGCACTTGTTTAAAATCTTCAGTGGTTTTTGGAGTGCCCTAAGGACAAAAGCCAGATTCCATGGTAAATGATAGAAAACCTTTCTGAATATGGTAAGTGACTATGTTAATTCATTCATAACACGTTCAAAACGTAATTTTTGAGCACCTACCATGTGCCAGGTACTGTGCTCTGTTCTACTGCTATGGAAGTGAAAAAAACAGATGTTAAACAACCACTTGCCCCTAACTATATAAGCAAAATTAATGTAAATATCATGAATGAAGGAAAGGATTAGGGTTAGGGGATGCTAACCCAGTCTGGGGGAAAATTATTACTCCCTGAGGATGTCCTACGTCTTACCCCTTTTATTTCACATTTCTCAAATTCTAATCAGTTTCCTAAATATTTGTATTCCCTTTGAGGCATCCTTCCTTTGTCCCTTAGAATGATCTTGAAAACATCATGGAAAACACTTATTGCTAAACAGGAATGAAAGAGGTGATAGGACTATAGATTCTATAGACAATCAAAGAACAATAATAAACCATGGAAAATGTATTCCAATATACTCAACAAATTAGATGAAATAGAGAAATTCCTTAATAGATCACATCTACCAACAGTCACTCAAGAAAAATTAAGATAACCCAAATAGTCCTGTATCTAGGAAAGAAGTTGAATTTTGAGTCAAAACTTTCTCACAAAATTGAAGCTAAAGGAACAGGTTTCAGTTCCTTCTATTAGGGTGAGCATTGTCTTGATAGCAAAAAACAAAACCATGCAGATATATTACAAAGGGGGAAAAACTTAAAGAATTATATCTTTTATGAACGTAGATGCAAAGTCAATTCAAACACAAGTTTAGGAAATAGAAGACAATACTATATAAAAAGGTAATAGATCATCAAGAAGTAGGATTTGGCCCAGGAATGCAGGTTTGGCTGGACTTTTGAAAAATATATCAATGTAATTAATTGTATTAATAAACTAAAAAAGAAAACTATATGACCATCTCAGTAGATTCAGACAAACTTTTGACAAAATTCAACATCTACTCTGACAAATACTCTTAGGAAACTATGGATACAACAGAAGCAAAAACATATAGCTGGCATCACACTTGATGGTGAAAGAGTAAATGATTTCCACCCGAAGAAAGCAAAAAGACAAAGATGTCTCTGCTCATTATCTCTATTTAATATTGTTTTAGCCAGCACAATGATGCAAGAAGAAGAAATAAAATGCATCCAGTAAGAAATAGGAGTTGTATTGTTTTAATTCAAAGATGAGATAATCATGTGTGTAGAAATGTCAGCGAAGTGCCAAAAAACTCTCGGAACCAATAAATTAGTATCACAGTGTTCCAGAATATAAAAACAAAACACAATATCAGTCATATTCCTGTACAGAAGCAATGAATAATCAGAAATTGAAATAAAAAATACAATTTATAATAACAATGACAAGTATTAAATTCTCAAGGATAAATATGACAAATGATGTATACAATATGTAAAATGAAAATTGTAAAACATTGCTGAGAGAAATTACAGAAGATTTGAATAAACAATGAGATATAATCTGCATGTTGGTTAGAAGACTCCATATTGTTAAAATGTCAGTTCTTCCCAAATTTATCTACAGGTTCAATTCAAAGCCAATCAAAATCTCAGCAGGCCTTTTTTTTTTTTTGATGGGTGATGGGTATAAGTTGACAAGATGATTCTAAAATTCATGTGGAAATGCAAAGAACCCATATCAAGGGCCAGGAAACTTTGATCTGCAGTGCACTTCCAGCCCACTGCCTGCTTTTGTAAAGAAAGGTTTTTTTGAAACACAGTCATTTCTGTTTATTTAAATATTGCCTATGACTATTTTTTCACTGCAATGGCAGAGTTGAATACTTACAAAAGAGACCGTATTCAGAATTCTTACAAAAGAAACTGTTACTCCGTCACTTTAAAGAACGACAACAACAAAAAAGTGCTGGCCCTTTAATTAGAATAGCAAAAACAAGTTTGAAAGGAACAAAGTTAGAAGACTAACATTACTTGACCTTAATATAAATTTACAGTGCTAAAGGAAGTGTAGTACTGGCAATGAGTTAGATAAGTAGATTAATGAATCAAAGTGAATAGTCCCCAAATAAACCTACAGTTACGTGAACAACAAACTTTTGGCAAAGGTGAAAAGGAAACTGAGAGGAAAAGAATAGTTTTCAACAAAGATTTCTGAAAGAATGGATATCTGCATGTGAAAAGGAGTGGATTTAGATTTATACTTCTCAACTTTATACAAATACGAATTCAAAATGGATCATAGATCTAATGCAGAATCTAAAACCATAGAGCTTCTGAAAGAATCACTGGAAAAAATCTTTGTGAATTGAGGTAAGGCAAAGATTTCTTAGATATGACACTAAAAACATCCATAAATGAAACAAAATTATAGATTGAATTTCATCAAGATTAAATATTTCCAAAGCATATATCTGAGACAAGGCTCATATCCAGAATATATGAACGAGCCTCAAAACTCTTCTGATAAAATAAACAAATAATAAAAAATGAGCAAAACATTTGAACATACAATTCACCAAAGAAGACAAAACAATGGCCAATAAGTACATGTAAAGATGCCCAACTTTGCTGGCATGCAATTAAGGGAGAAGGAAATAAAAACCAGAGTAAGAAACTTCTCCAAACCTATTAGGATGGTTAAAAGACTGACCTCCTCAACTGTTGATAAGAATGTGGAGAAATTGCAACTCTCATATACTGCTGGTGAAAATAAAAAATGGTATTGCTATTCTGAAATTCAGTTTGGCAGTTACATATAAAGTTAAATAGATATACATCTACCATCTGAACTAGCCATTCTAGTCCTCAGTATTTATACAAGAGAAATGAAAGCAATATGTCCATATGAAGGCTTATACACAGATATTCATAGCAGCTTTCTTTGTGATAACCAAAAAATGGACAATCCAAATATCATCAATGGTAAATTAATAAGCCAACTGTGACATAACCATATAGTAGAATACTACTCAGCAATAAGAAGGAATAAATCCTCAATACACACAACTTTGATATTTAAAAATAATTTTTTTTAATATTTATTTATTTTTCAGAGAGAGAGAGACAGAGCATGAACGGGGGAGGGTCAGAGAGAGAGGGAGACACAGAATCCGAAACAGGCTCCAGGCTCTGAGCTGTCAGCACAGAGCCCAATGTGGGGTTTGAGCTCATGGACCGCGAGATCATGACTTGAGCCAAAGTCAGACGCTTAACTGACTGAGCCACCCAGGCACCACACAACCTTGATAAATTTTAAAGTAATTGTTTGCGTGAAATGAAGCAGACAAGAAGAGTACCTATTGTATAATTCTACTTAGATGGTGCTCCAGGAAATGCAAATTAATCTATAATGATGGAATGCAAATGATTTGTTCTGGGGGTGGAGCACCATGGGTGGAGGGAGGGAATTATAAAAGGGCACGAGGAAACATTTGGGAATAAAATGTGAATAAAATCACATGATTCTGATTGTGGTAATGATACAGTGATATGACACTGTATAAGTATGTCAAATTTTGTCCAATTTACCAAATTGTATACTAAATTCATACACCAAATTATACCTTTACTACAGCTGGAAAAATCCATATGAATTGCTCTAATACTGAGCGCTTTTACTTTTAACTACTATAGCTTTAATAAAGAACATACAGCAGCAACCAGCTATAAACATCCCCTTGTCTTCCTCTCGGTAAAACCAGGAAACCTATATTGCAGTGAATCCATTGCATTTGACTTTTTCTGTTGATGACAAGGCATAAGTAATTGATGGTTTTGTGTATTAAAAATCTACTTAGAGCATTGAGATATAGGGTTTTCCTCCAAGACTCCTCCAGGCCACCATGGAAATGTATCTCTACATTTCATATGGACAACATATGGGAATGTGCTGATTTAGATGAAAATGAGCCCTGAGATAAGTACTATGTAGTCATACTTCCGGAGTTAATTTTGAAGATAATATTTGTTTTAACTTTTAAAATGTTTATTTATTTTTGAGAGAGAGAGAGAGAGACAGCATGAGTGGTGGAGGGGCAGAGAGAAGGGGAGACACAGAGTCCGAAGCAGGGTCTAGGCTCTGAGCTGCCAGCATAGGGCCTGACACGGGGCTCAAACTCACAAACTGTGAGATCATGACCCGAGCTGAAGTCAGATGCTTAACAGACTGAGCCAGCCACCCAGGCTCTCCTGAAGATAATAATTTTAAGGGTTTTTGTCATAAAATAATAACTAATTAGATTTCAAAACTTACATTATAGGAGGGTACATCAACTCTAGCATATAGATACGACAAATTAAGGCAAGAATTTAATTTTGTTCCCAGTACTATAGAAATCCTCACAACACCAAATTAATTGTATTGGCAATCAGGATTTGCTACATAAAAAGATCTTTAATTTTAACCTTTTTTTTAATTAAAAAAATTTTTTTATTTATTTTTGAGAGAGAGAGAGAGAGAGCATGAGTAGGGGAGGAGGCACAGAATCTAAAGCAGGCTCCAGGCTCTGAGATGTCAGCACAGAGTATGATGCAGGCCTCAAACTCAAGAATCATGAGAGCATGACCTGAACTGAAGTTGAACGCTTAACCGACTGAGCCACCAAGGTACCTAAAATTTTAACCTTGTTTGAAACAAGGTAAAGGCGCTTTCCCGTTTCCTTCTTTTGGCTATGCTTTTGACCTAGACAATGCTTATTAAGTACAGCATACAAGACTATGGGAAAGTCAGACAAAAACCTTGAATTAATTCACCATGGAACTGCACACATCGGAGGAGGGTACTGTAAACTACAGCACCACAAAACTATAGAACTTGAAAGCAGGAAGAGGTGGTTAGAGATTACTTTGTTCAATAACCTCACATATGAAATCTGAGAGGACAAATGATTTATTTGATGTGCTGAAGCTAATCTGTGTCTAAACTAGAACTTAAATCACCTATGAACCTGCTCTGTTCTTGGTAAACCATACCTGCCCTCTGTTAACCATAGTGCCATCCAATGTAGGTGACAAAAACGACCCATTAAAATTTTATCATATCATTTTCAGTGTTCCTCCAGCTATAAATTAGTTTCTGATCTTCCCCCCCCCCCCACAAGGTACTAATTGAATATTTAGGTTACTGAATGAATTTAAAAAGAGAGGAAAAAAGCCCAAATTGTGAAACTGGAAGTTAAGCAATAATTTACTATTTTGGAAAATATTTATTAATCTTAGTAAAAAAAATAGTTTTGACCAAAGTGATTATTGTTGATTTATTCTGACAATCCCTGAAGTATGATGTGCTTTATAGGAGAGGGCATTTCACTGCTATGATTCATGGTAGTTTCCCTGTTCCTTCCATCTGTAAAATGGGTATAACCCTGAGTTCTAGTGACCCAAAGTGACCAATTCTTAGGCTGCCCAATTTTGTATTTCAACAGTATTGGTATGCATGCAGAATTTTGTCATTTTCATTTTCTTATATTAAAGGGCACATGTTTATTCGATACCTTCCTTATTCAATGACTGTGGAAAACAGACTACATCTGCTGGAGAGCAAACATTGTTTCTTCTCTCCAGATGTCTGCTTTTTCTCCCAGAAGTTGGAGAGCATTGGACAAGCAATAACAGATGATGAACACATGCATAACTACAAATGGGCAAGCTGATTGTTTTCAAAATTGGTATAAACATTTGCTCTTGGGTTGAGATTTAGCCCATAGCAAATCTTTACATTTGCGTTATAAACTCTCAACTAAAAAAAAAATGTTTATAATGGAAGTGCTGACAATGTGAAAATTCAGTCATGGTCAGGAAAGCAGTTTTGTTTAAAAATGCCATTTTGCACTTCCGTATTTACTTCCTAACCAGTGACTGAGATGTCAATTTCTTCAAAGTTTTCTTTTCCAGTCCAAAGGAGAATTTGACAACTGTTTTGAAATGAACAAGATATCTGAATTTTAGCCTCTTGCTTCTTCAACAAATACCAATTAGAGTACAGAACCACATGCTGGTTACTTAACTGGTTACACAGATGATGATGAAGAAGAAGAGGAAGAAGAAGGAGGAGATGGAGAGGGGAGGAGGAGGAGGGGGAGAAGAAGGAGGAGGAGGAGGAGGAGGAGGAGAAGGAGGAGAATGAATGAAACAGAAGAGAACTAAGCTTGTTATTCAAGAAAGGTTTTGCTTTTATATAATATTTGAAAAAGAAATTGCAGCATTTATCAGGAAACACTTTGCACTTTCTTGCCTTGACTACACCAAAACACAGTGAGTACACTGACTAGAGGTGTAAGGTAAGGTCAGAGAAATCCCTTGACTTGCTTATAAGTCACTTGGTGTGGGACCAAACGTGTGATTTGCACTGTGGGGTTGATATTCAGTGACTCTAGTGAGCCGGGTTGGTGTCTTTTCTGTGTCTCCTTATGTTCGTACAGACATGGCCTTCTCTTACATAATTGAATTGCAAAGATTGCCCTACTATTCACTCACATAATGGCAAAAAAGAGTAAAAATACAGATTAGAAATAAAGGTAGAGAAACGTGCTAACAACACATTTTACATGCAAAGGTTTTTCTTTGGATTGGGGTGGAAATTGTAGAAAATGTTGTATTTGATTACAGCTCACGGTGGGAACCTCTGCTATAACGTTGGATACAAGGCAATTATTTTCACGTGAAAATGTAAAGCTACTATTTTTGACTATCTAGATTCTTACCTAGATTCTCACTTATTTGCAGGGGGTTTGAAGTATTTTTATAACAAAGGGGGAAAGGGAAAAAATATCCCAACGACTGGTTGATGTGAGTAAGCAGACTCCTCATGCCCATGTCACCATGTGGATGTGAACAAATCCAGTCCTACTCTCTTAGATTCAGACATGAGAAGAAGAACAAATGGTTCTTACCCTTGACATAAACGCACCCAGGAGATTTCTCTTCAAACTCTTAGTCTTTTGCAGGCAGATAAAAATATGTTGAAGTCTGAGTTACCCTCAGTGGGCTACTAACACTTAGAACTTGCCCAACACTGCACTTGAACAAGGAGGACAATACTGTAAAATTTTAACAGTTGTGTTTTCCTGTATTCAAGCACACAATAGGATGCTCTGCTCACAAATAATTAATGCATGAGAGAGGGCTGCAGCTCAGAGATAGAAACTGAGTAACAAGAAGTCATTGTTACTCAAGTAACAATACCCAAAACATTAGGGTAGAATATGGATTTTGCCTTTGTATTTTGTTTGTAAGCCTCAAATCATGTAAATTTTCAACCTTGCCCAAGGTTAAGAGGACTCCCACTGAGCCTATTAGTATATGTGGGGAACAGTCTGGGTGGTGGAGTATCAGTCCTCAGAGTGGATTGATATTCTGAGGATTAATACTCAGCCCTCTTGGGCTGCTAGATTTCTGGAACTATTTTGAAAAGAGTGTAATACACCATCAGAATATAATGAAAAGGGCATGTGTGTGAAAATATGGAATCCATTCTCATTTTCCCTATTAATGAGAAAAGTTAATTTATTTGGGACACTGAGACACTCAAGTGAAAGGCATACCTTGAATAAAATGGTACAATATAAACCTGAGATGGCTAGTTAATATTGCTAGTTATTTTGAATTTTTACTGTAATTGAACATCACATGAAAAATGCTGTATATTTTTAAATTGAGTGGAAAGAGCTCTGATGGACAGAATAAGAGCAGAATTAAAGATAATTTTTTCCCCCAAATGAGATCTTTTTGGCTCATCCTCTTACAATTATTGCTTGGAGTACTGGAATGTATTCTTTGTTTATAACTCAATGATTCCCATAAAGGCAGCACTGTAGCACCACATAAAATAACTATAATAATTTGTTGTAATTGAAGAAAAATGTGTTTGTGCAGAAAGCACCTCACAACCACAGTTTTAGTGAATCCTTTCCATAATCATTTGATCAGTACTTTAATGTGAGCTGATTCAAAATATACTTTCTAATAAGTGCTTTGCTTTTTTTTTTTTCTTAACTACTTGGTGATATCCTAATTAACCATGCTCAATTGATTGCTTTCAAAATAAGAACTAAGAGCTCTCATCTAGTCAAGTGGAAGCCAATTCAACTCTTTTACACTATGGCAATGATACATCTCACACACACTCATAGCCTCACCCACACATCCACCACATGTAGTATATTAGCAATATCATATTCGGACTCTTCTGCTGTGAGTCAGTGTAGCTTGACAGTCACATTTCTATGGATTTTTGCATCTCATTTTTCTTTTAATACTTATAAAAGTAGGTTTTAATGTTCATTTTTCATCAGCACATTGAGATTGTTTTTGGAATTTTTTTGTGTGATCACTTGACAAAATCTCACATCCGGGAAATGTGCTGTTTCACTTGGAAAAAGGCAAAAGAGTAAAAGGGAGGAAACGAACTCAAATCGGGCAAAAGGAAAATGACCATTTCACATCTTATCTCAATCGCCTCTCTCTTTTTTCTTTGCAAGTCAAAGTTAAACACATAATTTGGGTTGACAACTCACTTAATCATTTGATTATGAGAATGTAGCCAAGTAGCCAGAGAACCTTTGTGCACGGCGGCGTTATGCTGCGGTAGAATGGGGGATTTTCAGATCCTCGTTACTGTGTATCACATGAACACTGCTTCTCCAGCCATGTGGATAAGTGACAGTAGACGATATAATACCTAACTTAATGCCATACACAGACCTGAAAAACTCTTTTCAGCACATATAAATCTTCGTCCAGGCATTACACAACAGGAGTTTAAAATGTTACATGTAAATCATCCAGACTTAAGCTTCCTAGGAAACACAAACCACTCTCTAAGGACATATGAGACCAGAACTTCAGAAGATGCTGTCTCACTGTGGGATGGCAGAAAACGGCGGCTCACGGACCACCCTGGTGAACAGTAATCAACAATGCAGTGGCCCACTTTATAAAGGCGTCAGACAGTCTGTAAGCAAAGGCAGAGCCTCCAACTGAGATAGGCCCTGCTAATAAGTGGCTTCTAGTAAAAAAAAAAAAAAAAGCCAGCTTTAACATATGCAACAGGTCTCATATCACAATATATTGATTGCTTCAGCATTCCACCTCCTTTCATTTGGAGCAACTCCATCAGGGTTGTCAGCTTGTAACCCCATAAGTAGCGGTAGAGAATATCAGAGAATATCTCCAAGCTCTCACAGCCTTTTGTATCTGTGTTATGGTGTCACATTTGCAAATGTCTCCCCACATGCCTGTTTCACCTGCTGGACGTGACTGCCAGGAAAATGGCACCATGTCCTGTTCATCCTACTATCTCTAACTTTCAGTATGGTGCCTGCTCAAGAAGTCATTTCATACATATTTGGTGAAAACGTCGTTCTATTCTAGTACTTTTCTTAGCAAGCCGGACAAGCCACTTCAAACGTGTTTTAGTTTGTTTCCCAATCTAACAAATGGGAATAGTAACAGCTTTAAGCATTTCACACAAAAAAATTGGCAAAATAGATAATATATTTGAAAATATGTCTAAAAATATTTTTACTAAATGCGTTTGCAAGGTCAGGGCTTGGGTATTTCTGGCAAGGTAAGCTGAATTGTCTGAATAATATAATTATTATCTGATATTCAGTAGTAGAGTTGAATTTGACTTGCTCTGACAGACAAAAGCCCTTTGGTCTTATGTTAAAAATCATCCAAAATAATCTTACTAATTTGTATAATTTATATAAAACATTTGACGAGGAAAAACAACAAAGCGATTACTTGAGGACGTACTGAAAATATTTCAGTTTCCTTATAATTCTGACTTTATATCATCAAAAGTACCTCAGTGAGTGCCCATACCTGCTGTGATAAGTAGACAGACTAAACCACATTTTGTCAATAGGAGGAAGTTACACAAACTGGGTACACAAATAGAAAATCATAATGTTGAAGAAAGTATAATTAATTAATTCAAGCTTCAAGATAAGATCACTGGATCCTGCTGACCCTACATGTTAATCAGTTGATTGATTAATTGCTACAATCATAATAATTATATGGTACAAATCTAAGTACACTTAATGATAGTGTAGACTCAGAGTTACAAGTTCTTTTCAATCTGCATATCTTTTCTCTTTCTTGAGTCAAGAGTTGGTTTCATTTACTTTAAAGATACCTTTTGGCATGTAGAACTAGAAAGCTTATGTCAAAGTTAGCCAAGGTTCAATTTTGCTGGTTCAATTAACCATTTTAGGTCATTTCTCAACGCTCTGTTGAAAATTTAAAACAATCTCATCTATGAATAGGAATTTGGTGTTATACATATTCATCAAATTTTATTACTCTTTTCACATGCAAGAATCTCAATTTTAGGCTTTACTTTTTTTTTTCCTACACACACACACACACACACACACACAATCGATATATATCATGGTATCTTCGATTTTGCCAACATTCTGATCACTCTTAACTTCTGATCAGCTATTCAGTGTTTCAGTAGCCATATTCATTTGAGTGATTCTGGAATAATTTCTTGAAGCACAAAGGTATCTTGAACCGCCTTTATCCTATGTCTACAAGAACAACAACAGGATGAAAAATCAGTTCATTGATGAGTTGTGTTTGGCATAGCCTTCTACTGTACACAAAGCAGCTCATCATCACAACGTCTCTATTTCTGTCAAATACATTTCTATCCTGTTGGTTATTTAGGTCAAAACCTGACCATGACTGTTCATTGAAGTTGTCATTAAATCTTTGTGACTTATTTCTTTACTTTTGGTAATCTTTCTTATATATGCTTTCTTCTCCTCGCCCCACCTCTTTTAAAACAAATTGTCAAAGATTCTTAAGTCAGTGAGCAACTTAGAACTCATCCAGCTACTAGATGCTTCTTAGACTTGTGCATACAAATGAATAAATTGGAGGGCTTATAAAAACACATTCCTGGGCTCCATCCCTAGAGGCTGTTATTCTGAAAGTCAGGAATGGGGCTTCAGAATGTTTATGTTTAATAAGATCCCAGGTGAGTCTGCTGCCACTAGCCTGCAGACCGTACTTGGAGCAGCACTTATTCTATGACTTTTTAGGGGATTTTCTGAAAATCTTCTGAGAATCTTGCTCCAGAAAATACACAGATAAAAATACACACAAATTTGACCAACCTTTGGGCAGTGGGTCATAAGCCTTGTGCATACCCATAGATGTTAATTTCAGAATTTTGATACAGTATCATTTAATCACCTTACAGAGAGATAAAACTGGTTCCCCAAGTGGTTAGGACACTTGCCTAAAGTCATACTTGATTGGTAGCTGAGTGTAATACCAGGATACGACAACAGGGTTTTCTGCCGCCAATCCTTTCTCTTCAATGCGTCCTGCCAATAATCACCAAAAAAAATGTCTCTAAAACATAATTTTCTGTTTTTTCACTGCTTTCCTAAAAAATGCTTAAAGGGGTTTTCATTGCTGTAGATTAAAATTTAAAACCTCTGTAGTATTCAGTTCTCTGCAATTAGTTAATTTATTGGCCAACTATTTACTGAGTAGTGTCTCTGACAAAGGTACTGTGTGAAGCAGGATGCAGGATGAAGTAGGACAGTGGCAGGCTGCAGCCTTCGTGGGATTTACAATGCTGGCTTAACTGGATGTCCCTCCTATATTTTCTACTGTGATCTCAAAATGCTTTCTGTATTCCACTCAGATTCCTCACTCGCCTCAAAACAGCACCCTGATCTAAGTGTTAGAGCTGTTGCTAATTTTCTATCTCAGTCTGGCTCTTCAAACTCCACATACACTGAACGACTCTTTAGAGAAGTCATTCCGATCACCACGCTTACAGCTTTCCCTTCCGTAGGGCACTGACTGTCTTCACCACTTACTGTGCCACTAGCTCACTCACGGTTGCATACTCCTCTCCAGGCAGTTTACCTCTTACCTCTTCAATATCCGCCTCAAGGAATGCACTTCTTGGCTTGGGGTAAAATACTCTAATGTCAGCATCCTATGAGAAGGAAGTGCTTGCTCTCCCCTTATTTGGCTTTTGTGGAGGAGAAAGGACTGAATTCGGTGGTTCTCAAAACTGCCACACATCAGAATCACCCGAGGATTGTGTTTTCATAAAGATTTCTGAACTCCATCCCAAGCACACCGAATTAAAATCTATGAGCGGGTCTGGGAATCTATTTCCATGAAGGTGATTTGGGTTGAAACCACATTTGAGATCCCCTAGGGTAACTGATTCTGAGATCTCTTATAATACTGTCAGCTCACCCTTTTCTTACACTTTTGTTTTGTTCTGTTTTTCTTTTTTATCATTACAAATGCACTTACCCTTGGTACAGAAACTTAAAGACAAGTAAAGCAAAAGAGTACAAAACCCAAAGGCTGTATAAGCATTCAGAGATAATATCTGTTAATATTTTGAAATACTTTTAGTCTTTTGTCTCCTTATAAATATTTACATACATATTTAAAAATAGGTCCACAATATACACACTTATGTTCTATTTTAATATTCATTGGCATTTTACTTGGAGAAGTAATGTTTCTTACAACACAATTTAAAACTGTATAATATTTCATTAGATAAATGTGCTATAATTTAACCTTCCCTAAGTTTAGACATATGTTAGTTTTACATCTTTAACTATTATAAATAAGATTTTGGAAAGCAAGTTGGTACACATTCTTGTGCATATCTGTGGAAATTCCCTAAGGTAAATTTCTAGATGTGTGATAGCCAATACAAAGGTGTGTACATTTTTAAGCCTTTTGATATATAATGAGCTAAAATGTCCCCCAAGAATGTTGTGGGGGTTCCAATTCTAAGTAGCGAACAATTCTTGCCTCACCATAAACTTTAACAGGCCTTTCATCTATAGCCAGGTGTTTTTGTATTAGTAGTTCCTTATTGGGATCATCAACTTATACCCATACAGCATAGTTCACTGCGTGGACATTGAGTCTTTTGTTAAGGTTATTAAATGTCTATCTTCCTTGTAGGTTGTCCCAATGTTAGAGAAAAGAAGACTCTAAAATAATTAATCTTGGAAGTACACTTTGATGAGGTGTAGCATAAAAGCTAAAAACCTGAGGCAAGAGAATGCTATTTTCTTGTGCGATACCTTATTCTGGCCATCTGTTTAACAAATATCTGGTTCCAAATGGTGTCAGTTAAAACTGATGGCAAATCTTAATAACTTCTACTTGTGAATAGCAGCAAGACCAACATTGTGCTTCTTGTGTAGTTATCTGATGGCAGTTGAGGTACCTCCAGATTTTACAGGGATATGCAGTCTCTCTCACTTTCTCTCTCTCTCTCCCTCCCTCCCCCTGCCCCACTGTGTCTGCACTGGTGATCCAGAACACCCACTGCTAAGCAAGTATGCAAAATGCAGTGCTGCTTAGCATTGGGAAATCCCAAATCTGGTGCCAAAAGATTTATAAATATAGTAATGAACCCTCTCGTGTCAAATGTGAGCACTGTTTAACAGAGCAAGTAGGAACGGTCTTCAGGACGCTTTGCAGCTGGAGTTGTTCCACTGCGAGAGAACGGAAACTTCATGATGGCAGTTGTAATACCAGATCCTGGAAAGGCAATTTACTTCAGTCTGCAAAGTAAACTAAAGGGAATGGCTGCTCACACATGGTCCTGATGCCACCGACATAAGAAACACAGCAACAGGAGCAGAGAATTAGGAATTTGGTGGCAGATGGAAAGGTCTGCGGGAAGTGTCCACCCAGCTTTGTTTGGCCCATATTCTAAAACAACTAGAATAAACACTTAGTGTCATAATTTATACGCATATCAGTACCAATAAATCAGAATCATGCAAACAGTCATGTTTATTATATTCTTGTTGCTTAATATTCATGACAGTAATTTATTTTTATAGTACAGTTTCACTGTTCTCTCCACCATTGCTCTGCATTTAAGTCTGGCAAGTTGTATGAGCAGGAGTTCAGGTAACCCTTTGAAGACCGCAAAAGTTCACTAGCCTCATCAAGATACTTTATTGCTCATCTAATTTTCCCCTTCTTGTCTCACAAACTTTTTAACCACCAAGATGAATTCTCTGTAAATCATATAGTAATAGTACTTTGACATATAGAAAATATGCAGACTAGAGTCGGCATATTTTTCTGAAGGGAGCTGCACAACAGCTTAAAAGACAGATAAGAATATTTCAAGAATTGTAAGCAGTTAATTCTTAAATTTACCACCAGCAAAATGGGTGAAATTAAGCAGTTTCCACCTGTCTTATTCACCTACTCACCAACAATCCTTCCAGCCCCCTTTAGCAGTAAACTGCTACTAATTACTATGGGTTGTTAAAGGCAGAATTGTACGAAACAACCACACGAAGCACCTTATGTTTTTATACTCACGTGGTGCTGGTGCTACAGAGATGAGTAAGACATAGCTCCTACCTCAGAGATACTTAGGTCAGACTAAAGGATGGAAAACAATACTGTATTCTTCTGTACCTAGATATGAGACAGCTTTATTCAGTTTCATATTTAAAAATTCAACGGAGCTAATTCACAATTAAGCATCAGAGAAAAGACTTACAAACATGCAAACCTGGAAAATCACTTTTATAAAAAGAATTTCCCAATTAATGATACTGCCATGATCTGTGTACCTTTTTGTATGTTTTCTCTGTTTCAACAAAGATGTTAAACTGTTTTTTAATGTTTACTTATTTTTTGAGAGAGAGAGAACACGCGAGAAAGGGACAGGCAGAGAGAGAGGGAGACACAGAATCCAAAGCAGGCTCCAGGCTCCGTGTTGTCAGCACAGAGCCCAACGTGGGGCTCAAACTCAAGAACCCGAACTCAGGAACTGTGAGATCATGACCTGAGTCGAAGCTGGACACTCAGCCACCTAGGCTCCCCTTAAACATTTTTTAAGAAGAAGAATATCATTGAGTGTGAATAGACACAGTATCAATTTTTAACTATAGTTGGGCTTTTTCCATTATGAACACAATGGGTTGAAATAATGAATTTAGTTTATAGAGTCCATGAAAACACATTTCCAGCACATGACATGAGAGGCAGAGCAATGTTTTCTTGTGGTCCTACCTTTCAATTAAATAACACCTAGGATGAAAGTTATGAAAAATTTTGGGGCACCTGGGTGGCTCAGTAGGTTAAGTGTCCGACTTCAGCTCAGGTCATGATCTCACAGTCTGTGAGTTCGAGCCCCGCATCGGGCTCTGTGCTGATGTCTCAGAGCCTGGAGCCTACTTCCGATTCTGTGTCTCCCTCTCTCTCTCTGCCCCTTTCCTGCTCATGCTCTGTCTCTCTCTGTCTCAAAAATAAATAAAAACATTAAAAAAAAATCAGGGTAACCATCAAAAATGAAAAAAAAAAGAAAGTTATGAAAAATTTTATGATGTTATTTCTTAATTCACTTGCTAGAAAAGGTAGTAAGGACATAGTGCCTTGTTCCTTCACACACGTTAAGCATTTTTTTCCCCTCCATTTGTTAGGTGTGTTTGAATTGAAATGGTGTTTAATTTTATATTTAAAGTCTTTTGGGGCTCCTGGGTGGCTCAATCGGTTAAGTGCCTGACTTCGGCTCAGGTCACGATCTCACGGTTTGTGGGTTCAAGCCCTGCGTTGGGCTCTGCACTGACAGCTCAGAGCCTGGAGCTTGCTTCGGTTTCTGTGTCTCCCTCTCTCTCTCTGCCCCTCTCTTGTTCACACTCTGTCTGTTTCTATGTCTCAAATATAAATAAACATTAAATTTTTTAAAAAATTTTCCCAGTGACCCAGGCACAAGAATTGAGTACCTGTAATGTTGCCATGGATACAGAAAACCATAAAAATTTTTGTGTTTTTGTTTTAAACCATATGGTTGGGAGAAAAATCCTTCTTCCAATAAACAATGACAGTTTATCTATATATCAACATGACTTTAGGAGTTTATCATTTTTGTGATTCAAATTAATTCTAAAAATTGTCCAAAAGTCTAAAGAATTCCACTTTGTAAATTTGGAATGCCCCTCTCTACAATTTTTCCCATCCTCACGGTGTTTGCAGTCCTTCCCAAAATGGTGTGAATTTTCTCTAATTGCCCCATTGTTCCAAATGGCCTTCCAGACTGTGCTACAAAGTCCTGACATGTATTCGTGAACTTCGATGTGCACAGACTGGTCAGATCTGCAAATGTCATAATGTTAAGACTGAAGCATTTGTAGCTAAACACTTGGGTGGGTCCCAGTTCTCGTTGTTAGGTGGCTCAGGTGAGATAAGTGAAGATTCAAAAGCTAAAACGTAAGGCTAAACACTCCTGCCACAGTCACGAGGAGAAGAGAACAGTGGTACAGGGCTGCATGCAGGTTTCTGCATGCAAGTTTAAAAATGCCCACACTTAATATGACAGAGAAATGGGTAAAAGTGACACCTGGGACTTCAAATTTAATTTCAGATTCCAATAATATAATTAAATAACATGAATAAAGAGCTAATTAAATTTTGTGTTGCAGTAATAGAAAAGTATTGCCAGAATAAGGGAGGGATGTTGGTCCTGTACTGATAAAGTTGTATGCTTAAAATATTCCACTGAAGTCTGATTTATGTGATGTGCTGAATGTGTTTGTCCCCCCGAAATTCATATAGGGAAGCCCTAACTCCCAATGTGATGGTATTTGGAGGTAGGGCCTTTGGGAGGTAATTAGGTTTAGATGAGGTCACGAAGGTGGGGCCCTATGATGGAATTAGTATCTTTATAAGAGGAAGAGACAGAAGAGACCAGAGCTTGCTCTCTCTGTCCACCATGTGAGGACACAGTGAGAAGACAGCTCTCTGCAAGCCACAAAGAGGGCTTTCACAGAACGGGATGCTGGCTCCCTGAGCTTAGACTTCCAGCCTCCGTTACTGCGAGAAATACGTTTCTGTTGTTTAAGCTACTTGGTCTGTGGTATTTTGTTATGGCAGCCTAAGCTGACTAAGAAAATTTTCAAACTTTACAGGGGCATGCTTGGAGGAAAATAATCTTAGTGATGAAGGATCTGGAAACATTACTTTGTGAGAATTATTGAAAGAACAGAGAAAGGGAGGTGAACACTGAATAGAGGTTGCAGCTTATGTTTTAGTTTTCTCAAATACTAAGGGACTATCAGCATCTTTCTCAGACGCTATTTGGATTCTGACATTGACCGATGTGTTTTCTAGTTAAGCTCTAGCTGTTCTGTCTGTCCCCTTTGTGGAGGACTTTGAATCTTCTGCTCAGCTAACACAGCTCCATATTCGTTCAGCAATCCAGCTCTCAGAAGCACTGAACATTACAAATTCAGGCATAACAGATAGGGTTTTGAGGTGTTTCTGTGTCCAGTATTTGCTCAGGATCATTCCATTTTTTCCCCTAAAACATTTTTAAAACAGAGCACAAAGAAATAGAAATTTCCAAAAAAAAGTCTGAATGAGGTAATAGTTCCTTCTTAGGTGCCAAGTAGATATTCAGAGGATAATACACAAAATGGTGTCAAAGAACTGTCTTACATTGTGCTTAGATATGGACTTGCAGGAAGAGTTCCCCGAACCATTGATTTTGTCTGTTGGTAAGACAGTATCAACCCTCCACCAGCAGGACAGATGGCAATAATTAGGTCTGCTCACCCCTTACTTGGCAGAGGAATGGATTTGAGATCCCAGAGAGTCCACTTTTCACCAGCTGAACACTCAAAGTGAGAAGAAAAGAGAAAGGGGCCAAGAGCTGACTGGTTAAACAATAATCATGGACTCAGGGTGTTAGGCATTTGACCTTTTAGAATTTCCAATTTTATGAAAAATAAAGATGTTGCATGAAATAAAATGGCGACGGGGGCTGCACATTTAAATGGAAAACTAAAAGTCAACAAGAGGAAGAAACTCTCATGATTATCTGATAGAATTTTTTTTATAGTTCATGGATTTAAAAAAAATTAATGTTTTTACTTATTTTTGAGAGAGAGAGAGAGAGAGAGAGAGAGAGAGAGAGCAAGCCAGCAGGGGAGGGACAGAAAGAGAGGGAGACACAGAATCTGAAACAGGCTCCAGGCTCTGAGGAGTCATCACAGAGCTCAGTGCAGGGCTCGAACCCACGAGCTGTGAGATCATGACCTGAGCCAAAGTCGGCCGCTTAAAGGACTGGGCCAGCCAGATGCCTCTATAGTTCATGGAGACTTTTAAAAACATATTTTTGCCTTTTCTTCCAAGCATATTACTTTTGCTTTTAAACCCAGCACAGCTATTTGTTTTCTACAAAAGCATACCCACTCTCCATGTGTCTGTTTCCCAAAGTGTAGGTAGAAAATACAGAAGTCATTCACTAGGGGAAAATTCCATTCTCCAAACCATGCGGCAGTTCTCAGTGTGGTGATTCTGCAGTTCCAACCTGAGCAGAACTTCGCCAGGCAGTTAGAGTACTCCAGCAGCCATCATGTCTACAGTTGAACGCTCCACAACAATATGGAGCGAACCAGGTGAAAAAAGGCCACATCTCAGGGAGCCCATGATCGTCCTGAGTGTTATTTGCAAACAATTGTTTTATGGATAGAGAGGTAGAGGACTAAAGTTCAGGGGGTTGAAAAATAAGAGCATCTAACATGTGTGCGATTCATTAAGAGAAAACAGGGTAGGCATCAGGTCTCATTCCATAGCAGGTTTTGAAAATACCTCACAGGAGGTCAATATGGAACTCCTCTTAAGAGAGTTGTAACAATAAAATGATATTAATAACAATAGTTATAAAAGTTTTTCATTTTAAAATCTAGAATATCATAAAGCGTGAGAGCTGAAAAATAAAAATAAAATATTTCAGGTCTGGACGACATGTGTGTGCCCATGCGTATGGGGAGGGATGACTTCTTACTTGATATGATTTAGTTGATAACTTTTTAAATGTTTTTGATTGTGAGAAAGATCTACAATGTTAGAAATATTTGCACAAGCTGGTGTATAGATTCCTCTGCCACACCCTAAACTCCTCACCTACCAATGGGTGTATCATTTTCATAGGCTGAAACATAGGGTACACTACCAGACAGCTAATTTTCCACCTGGGAGATGACTTTACTTTGTAGCTGTCTCTTCTGGTGCCACTGTGAGTGTCACAGATTACTAACACTAATATTTAATAGAAACAAGGCACTGTCAAGTTGGAGAAGCAGGCTGGTCTCTGGGTTATGATTAGGCTGTATGTCCCATAACCAAGTGACAGACTTTGGATGAATCAAGTGAGGTTGAGCCTAGAAATGGTTGGTGGAACAAATGACAAGTGCCATGAGATAAAGAAAGTGGAAGTCCCTGGATTGTGAAGCAAGAGAATATCTTGTAATATTATCTTCAACATGTTTGGTACGGTCAGGAAGTCTGGAAACAAATACTAAAGCACAATCAAGATGGTCATATGTGTCACTTAAGACAGCTTTCCTGGAGGCGTGGAAAGATGTGGGCATGGACAGAAAGGTCATTTGAGAGTGCGGTCTAGACTGATTGTACTCTAATTTAATAATACTAGCTAACATTCACTGAATACCACATGCCAGGAAATCTGTAAGTAAGTGCTTTGCTATGGTTAGCATTCCATTAAATTCTTACAATCCCCACAAGAGAGGTACTATTTTTACATCCATTTTATAGATGTGGAAATTGAGGTGTGGAGGTCAAGAACTTGCTCAAAATCTTAACAGGTAGTAAATAGTGGAGTCAGCATTGGAATAAAGGTGGTGGTATGTCATGCAGGTAAAAATTTGAGCTTAGTTGATGAGAGTAGACCTCACTGAGAAGTCAACATGAGTGGCAATCTGCAGATGTGCCAGCGGTAAAGGAATTGGGCAAAGACCCGCAAAGCACTGGGGCTGTTCAAAGATGAGCCAGGACACCAGTGGGCTTGAATGAGACTGGCAAGGCAAGAAGAGTGAATAATGAAGTCTTAAGAACTTGTGGGCGACTAGATCATGTAGGGATTTGAAGATCTTGCAAAGAACCCGGCTTTTCTTCAAAATGAAATGGTGAGCCAGTCGCATTATTTAGCTTCCATTACTAGAACGATGCCGTATTGGGTGAGAGAAAAAAAAGAAAACTTTCCGGGCAATTAGAAGCAGACATTCTCCTCCTGGAGATGTGGCCGGAATCAGAGTTGGCGGTGGGTGGGCAGGCAAATTTTCAGAAGACGTCTCAGTGGTGATCACAATGTGGTGTCAACCCAAGAATGTGAAATGAGGCAGGAGCCTCAGTGTAGAATAAAAGGCCACAAACTCTCAATTTCATTAACATCTATTGATGCAGTGAACCTGATAACAGGCAATGAAAACCAGTCACTTCTATCTACCATTAGAGGAATGGCTCAAGGTAACGGTTTCCCACTAAGATATCGAGGAGAAATTCTGCCTTTTGCTATATATTTTTTAAAAGCACGTCTATCCAGTTGGAGCAGGGATGCTCAGGAAGCTGACTCATGAAGGCCGACTGGCTGATTGCTCAGTTTGAAAAGTTTATTGCTTTGCAAGTGACCTCTTAAGGATATGGAAGAAAGGAGTGCAAGTAAAAGGAAAGTTTTAAGGCAAAGCAAAAAGGCAAGCACCACATTTCCTAATGGAGCTGATATCTTACCACTCAATTAATTTCAGAGTCAGGGCCCAATCTGAGTTCTGAATCACCTTCTAGTTTTACTTATAAAGACTTTTCATTAAGCCAAATTAAGTAGATGGTGGTCCAGTTGTTTATTATCTAGCACTAAACCATTCCTACAAAAAGACACCTGTGCAAGCCATTTGGCTCTAGTCAACTATTTTTTTACAATTTAATTATGAATATAATTAGAATGAGTTAAGAGACAGGCTAGGCATCAGCCATAAAACTTCCAGTTTGCTAGAACACACACATAGACACACACACACACACACACACACACACACGGATTAAAAAGCAACCGCAACAAAAGCCCCCACCAAGTCTGTGAGAATGTTAGCTTGCAGTGGAAATGTTAGTGGAATGGAAGTACTTGTAAAATCTACCTTTATTTTAATTTCAAATTTCCTTGAAATGGTGCTGTAGAGGTTATTTTTATACTCCATTATTTTATAGCTCTGGTTTCTTTAGGGTGACCCTTTAAAGCCTGCTTTTTACTTCCTACGGTTTTAAGGCAATTTGTCACTATCATGCATTCAATGTTTAGCAACTGTTTGTAGTCAAGTGCCTTGCAAGCTTTGTTTCTTTTCTCCCAAAGAGTGTCATCACGGAGTTGATGATGCATCAGAAATAGTTTGACCAAAGGGCAAGATAAAGTCAAGAGTAAAGAAAATATTTGCAAATATACTTGACTGGCTTCCCCCACCCACCCTCCCAATTACTTATTGAAGGCATACTTGAAGGTAAAATGGCATGTTGGCCACAGGGGGAAAAATAACATTCGAACATGCAATAGATACTTTCTGCCACGGGGCAATGCCTTTAATTTAAATCATTTTTATATGAGGATAATGTGACTGACAGAAACACAAGACTATGAGTTGTATTTTAGGACTTGCATGGGATATACTCTACCTTTGGTGACTAAAACTTTGCATTTTAATGGTGTTCAGTCAGTCTTATGAATACTATTTCTCACAATTTGTTCTACTGCTTAATCAGTGTTTACAAAAGCTGAGCATTAAAAAATATATTGCCTTTAAGTGCATGTGTGACAACAGCTTTTAAACTGAAGACTTATATGGAACATCATTACTGTTTCAGTTTATCACTGACTTGCCTAATCTCTAAGGGTGATACACATATATACCTATGTATGCATATGCATATACATAAAAAACATGATATATAATAAACATTTTATATATAATAATATATAAATACTACATATTAAAAATAAGTAGTATACATGTATACACACACAAAATATTTGCTTCGGAAAACTGGAAAAGATGACAAAGGCATTGATATTAGAACCATAAGGTCATTTTGATTACGTAATTAGTATCGATTGAATTCCATGTAAATATACAGAGCATTGCTTTGCTTAGGGGTGGAAGGAAAAGTAATTATTTTTGTACACAAAGGGAACTTTGGAAACTCAGAATACAGCAAACCAACAAATGCAAGCTCACATGTTCTAATGAGAGCACCTAAGAGCTGAGGTGAAGGTGCCCCAAATGAAATTATCAGATAGTCCTTGAATAAAAGATCTTTGACCCAGGCTGAAGGCAAATCCCTAAGCCTATCCCTCACAAATAGGAAATAATACAGCTTGTAAGTAAATTCATGAGGCAATTTCTCTTTACTTCCCTCTCATCTACTAATCAATCAATAGTTTCACTGTCATCTCAACTCTGGCGATCATTTGGATTTGAGAGAAGGCAGATGGAAATGGATAGACTAAGAGCCTTTGCTGCATGGAAGGAAAGCTTGGTGCTATCTTCACATAAGCTAAGAGGGGTGGAAAGTATATAGTAAGTGAAGATATGGCTCCATAAAAATGTCCAGACCTCAATTCCCAGAGCCTGTGAATATGTTACCAGACACAGTAAAAGAGATCTTGCAGATGTGATTAAGATAGGGGCCGTGAGATGGAGGAGTTAGTCTGGATTATTCAGGTGGGCCCAATGTAATCACGAGGGTCCTCAAAGGTCAAAGAGGGAGGCAGGAGAGAGTCAGAGGGGGATGTGGCTACGGAAGAGGTCAGAGTGATATGATGTAATGCGATTGATGCCTGTGAAGGTGGAGGCTGACACCACTAGCCAAGGCATGTGGGCAGCCTTTAGGTGTTGGAAGAGGCAAGTAGATGGATTCTCCACTAAAGCTTCCATAAAAGAATGCAGACCTGTTGACACTTTGCTTTTGGCCTAGTGAGAGCAGTGTCAGACTTCTGTCCTACAGAACTATAAGATAATAAGTCACTGTTACTTTAGGCCACTGAGTTTGAGATAATATGTTATGGTAGTAGGAAACTAATACCCATGTTCTCTGGAAAACAGTGGTCTTAACTCAGAAAGCAGAGAGAAATCCCTGGCAAAGCACCCTGAAGTGGTCTTGGCTTGTTGCATGTTATAATTTGATACAAGGGAAAAACTGCAAAAAGGAATACTAATAAAACTCAAGCTTGAAATAGTTACTCACATGAAAGAGGAAAATAGACACTGCGTAGAGCTAAATAAAAGTCAAAAGGGAATGGGTGAGCAAGTGGTCATAAAAATAATAAAGGGTTAAAAATGTATTCAGAGAGGATAGCATTAAAGCATGGATGCTTTTAATGTTGAGTAGTAAATACTGAAACATTGCTCATCCTTGGAAAGTTCTACCTTACTTCTAACCTAAAACTCCACTATCAAAATTTCTGATCATTAAACTTAATTCTAACTTTGGTTTTAAAAAAGAAAGAAAAAATTGGTTGTGGTCTTACGTAGAATATATAGGTTTTATATAGGAAGATGTAATAGACAGATTTTTGGCAAAGGCTAGTTAGTTATCCTTCGAGTAAGATTTCTTCTAAATAGTCCCCCAAAGGCAATGTATGATGGTGGAAAGTATTTATGTTTTAGAGTCTGGAGTTGAATGCTAAATCTAATCTTTTGAGCCATGTGAACTGGAAAAATATTTTATGACTTGCTTTACTCTTCTGAAGAATTTATTTCTTTGAAATCACTTACTGAGTACCTAATACAGAGTAAGGAAAATGTTATCCTAGTTAATTCTCACAGTAACTTTATGAACTAGAAATTATTTTCCACATGATCTTTCTACTTCTCCAATATCTCCTGCTTTGTTATTTTGAGGATTAAATGAGATAACTGTAAAAAATGCCAACAAGTTTTTCTCTTCTCTTTCCCTATCCCAGGGACTTTGGAAAAATGCAGACATTAAATCAGAAACGACTATTTGTTTCTGTTCTTTGGTTGTGTGGAGTTATCAGAATGAAAAAGATAGAAATAGAGGTAAGCTTCGGACATTTCCTAGGATTTAGATGTACTAGAGATGTCCAGACCGCCGTAGGACTTTAGCTACAAGATTGCATCACCGATCATAAAACTCGATAGCTGTGTTTTTGTCTTGAGTTCACTTTCACAGTACTAATACTGCTTTCAGCACAAGTCACTTCCAGGGAATTAAGTCCTTGCAGTCAGTGGGTTAAATTCCCACGAAATAACCTGCAGGTGACCCAGTTGCACTGACCTCAAATATAGAATTTCAGATCAATGACTGCAGTACTTGGATTCTGAAATATCAAACAATCTCTGGTGTTTTTGTTACCTCAATGAGTGTTATCAGACAGGGGATCACTATGGCAATTACAGGTTCTTATCATATTAATGTTTGTGTCTGGTCCAAAAAGAAACTATTTAAAAAAGTAAATGCCTTCTGTTCTTTTTTCTCAGAATATGTAATGGTGACTTTCAAACACATAATGAGAATTAACAGTAATTCCAATAGCACAAGTAGTCATTAATTGCCTGTACATGAAATAACATTTCCTCCTCAGAGGGCGAAGCATTCCAGTTGAAAGTGGAATTCTTTTGGTCTATTCACGTTTTAACTCTGTCATGAAAGGAAAACAGATCTCCCAATTTCTCCCAAATAAAAATGTTAAGCTTCACAAACTAGCGTTGGGGTTAGTGAAAAAGAAAAGGGAAAAAATGTTATAGGTACATGAACCGTAACATTGACTGGCATGGTGTTTTGCTAGTGTCTAACCAAGGAGTAGGAACCACTTCAAGTATTTACACAAACAGAGGGAATTAGTTCGATGCAGGGAACTGGTTACCCATATGATGAGGAAGTTGAGAGCCAAATAAGGAAAGAAAAGTAACCAGGAAACTAGCTGCTGCAGGAAGCTACTACCAGGCTGGATCGGAAAAAGACAGGAGGATTCCCACCGCAAGATGGCAGCTGGAACCAGAGTGGGCCTCTCCAGTCAAAGCTGAAGCCATGGAAAAGATGGACCTTCAGGTAAAGAACTATCTGAGGCAGGTGGGTGGGCAAGGGAGAAGGGGTGGAGGATAAACTGACACACTAGCTGGCCTTTTCCTTCCCTGCCTCTCTGCTATGTAATGCCAGGGCTTACACTGGCTACAGCAGTAGGAGGCCAGCCCTCAAGAGCACTTGGGCAATGTAGCTGGCTGGGGTCAACCCTCCTACATTATAGAGCACAAAGGGAGGGGCAAAGATCTGATGGCCAAGAGCCCCAGAGCCAGCATCTACGGACATCTTTCCCATGAATTTCCTTTACCTGGTTGGTTTCTTTTCATGAAAAGGCCAAGAACTCAGAGGCAGGTCTCCTGAGCTTCTCACTGTATAGATTTTACGGGAGGCAGTGAGACCTATGATAAAACCCATCACCTCTCTGGGACTGGATATGAGTCTTTATAGTTTTGAAAGATTTTTTTTTTAAACTCAACTGGCATGCAGTAGGGTAAAAATACCTACTCTGGTGTAGTTTTACCATTGTCAAAAAGTATGTGGCCATTCTCCCATTGCTTAAGGATATTTAAATATGAACTACCAAGGAGTTTAGTTGAGTTTATAACACCAAAACTGACTGCAAGATTCTGACAGAAACACATAGCTTAGTAAGCATGTTTCTTCCAGCATTGTTACATATTTCTCCACCGTGCTATCCGGTTGGTTAGTCCTTCCATTTTACGCAGTAAGAAATAATAAGTACTGTTTTGAGTTAGGCAAAACAAGGTCCCTGAGGTTGATTCTTCTTGCCTTAAACAATTATAGAAAAACTACCTCCGTCGTAAGATCAAGCGAAAGCAAAACTACTTCCTTGTTTCCATATTGCATTCTCAGACAAAGTTCGACTGAAGAAAAACTGTTAGCATTTGTATAGGACCTTACATTTTTTAAGGACTTTCTTAAGCACCATCTCATTGGTTCTTGGCATAATCCATTTTATAGGTGTTGGCAAAAATCCTTGGAATAGCCTTCAGTCACAACAGCATGATACCACTTCAATTCTGCCTTGTTCCATTCTGACTATGCCAGTGTTTCTGAAATTCTGTTGAATGGGCGTTGAGTCCAGGATAGTGCAGAGGCGGTCTTATTCTTTGTGTAAATCCAAAAGACATGCTGTCACATGGGTTCTAAGGGCCTGCTTCCCCTATCTCTTAGGTAGGAGAATGGCTTGCCTTGTATCTTTAGAATCAGGTGAACTAAAGGAAGCTTAAATGATGGGTATCTATATCACAACCCTCATATCAGCATAGGTGCAGGTATGCTTACAAATAACATAACCCTCACCTAAAAGTCTGGAGACCATGACGTGAAATTTGTATGACTTCTTTAAATATACATAATCAGAAAGAGGTACCCCAATGCAAGTTCCCCAATTTCCTATAAGAACACTGTGCTAATATTGTGTTAATACTAATCTTTCATGCTCGCCATGTTCCAAGCCAGTATATCAGAATAAGCTGTTATGGAAATGCATGCTTATTTAGTTATTTTCTTTATTCCTCCTTTTAAAAAGAAGTTGAACCTGGGAACCATAAAATATTGTTCTTCTTGAGAAGCAGAAAGAACCATGACAAGGGATAAGAGCTGCAGCCTCCCCTCAAAACCCATAGTTAAGGCACTGCTACTGTATTCAACAACAGCAACAATCACAACAACAAAATTGTGAGCAGACAGCAAGAGAAAGATCTTGGGAAAATAAATTCTGTTGCATTCCTCTTGATATCATTGTTCTGGAGCTTTAAA